>NW_027460280.1:26154302-26436802 GCF_050947875.1 Dermacentor variabilis
TGTAGTTTTTTAAAATGTTCTTATGTTGTGATCCTAAGTTTGTCTCTTGCAAACATAAAGCCAGAGGAGAAAAAGTGTTTAAGATATCTTTTACGTCACTATAGTTTTTGATAAGACCACGACAATTCCAATGAACCAGGAACGCCATGTTTAATTATATTGTAGGGGTGTGTCTATAAATAATTAGGTCCCTCGTGTTTTAGGACCCGTTATTGGGGTTCTTTCTTTTTTTCTTTTTTTCGAGTGAGTTGTGCCTCCGCTGTTGCGGGGGCGGACTAGAAGTTGTCTCCATGGCCTCTCCTGAGGCACTGGAGCTCCGCGACACCGCGGGTGTGCGTGTTTGAGGCCTCTCCCGTTGGGGAGAAACCTTGCGGGCGGCCGACTTGAGGGCCGGCGGGTTCTGTTTAGTAGGTGGCAGGACAGCTTGTGCTGTCTCTGCCTGGGGCGTGGGTGGCTCTGCCGGAGGTGCGGTAACCGTGGCCTCAGCAGGTGCCGAAGGTTGGTGTGGCGCTACGCCCCGTCGCACCACATCGGCGAAGTTGCTTCTTCCATTGAAGGAGAATGTGTTTGTTAGTGTGATACGCCTTCTGGCTTCTTTTAATGAAATGTTTTCTTTACTTTTCAACGTGATGATTTCTTTCTCTTTTTTCCAGGACGGACACGCCCTGGAGTACGCGGCATGTTCTCCTTCACAGTTTGCGCAATGCGCTGCACCGTCACAGTTTTCAGAAGTATATTCTTTAGAAGCACATATTGCACAAGTTCTGCGGCCCCGGCAACTCTGTGAGCCATGGCTGAACCTCTGACAATTGAAGCATCTGCGGGGGTTGGGGATGTAGTGCCTTACAGGTATTTTCAAGTAGCCGACTTCTATTTGTTCAGGAAGTGTGTTGCTGTTGAACGTGTGGATCAGGTGTTTTGTGTTGATTTCTTTGTTGTCCTTCCGGATTTTGATTCGGTGAACGTCTATGACATCTTGGTCGGTGAGCCCTTCAAGCATTTCTTGTTCTGTTAAGTGTACGAAGTCGATTTCTGATATTACACCCCGGACAGTGTTGAGGGATCGGTGGGATGTAATGGAGACAGGGGTGTCCCCAATGGACGCGAGGTTTGACAGCTTTGCGTGTTGCATATTGTCTCGAAGTTCGAGAAGCAAATCGCCACTAGACATTTTTGAAAGCTTGTAGCCAAGGCCGAGGGCTTCTGTCAAGGACTTGGATACTGTGAATGGGGACAAGATTCTTGCTGGCTTTTCTTGCACTTCGCTATGTATTACATGGTATTTTGGGAAGGTAGCTTTTCTTTTCTGGAAATATTCACTTGCTTCGGTCCGCCCTTTTTTATGAGAGGGGCGATCATTTTGGGGGAAAGGAGGAGCCATAGGAAAAAAATTGTATTGTTCAGCCACGGTGCCAGCCGCCCACCATGGAGCCCAACGAGGGGACGCGAAAGGAACATGCGAACAAGTCTTGCACACGCCAGCTGTACATCGAGACTATAACCTAATACGACATAAACAAGGTAGGTTAGCCACACAAGGTTAACCCTGGCTACCTACGAAAAATTGAAGTGAACAGAAGATACAAGGAGACAGGACAGGTGTGAAAGAAGAGGGTAAACAAAAAGGGTTTAGCGAGAGAAGACAGGAAAAGGTGACTGCCGATATCCCCCGGGTGGGTCAGTCCGGGGGTGCCGTCTACGTGAAGCAGAGGCCAAAGAGGTGTGTTGCCTCCACCGGGGGGCCTTAAAGGTCCGAACTCCCGGCAACGACTCAACCCCCAGGATCCCCTTTTCCCCGGACACGGCTAAGCCGCGCACGGCTACACGCGGGAGGGTCCAACCCTCGTGTGCTCGGGTACGTGGTGTCGCAACACACCAAACGCCTGCTGACGGAGACGCCCCTGCGGGGAGGCACTCTGCGTTACAGTTACTTATGTGCTTGAATACATAAAACGGCGTTTTGTTAAGAAAGTAACTGGAACGCCAATGTATTTCTCCGCAAAGTTCGGGAATTGATAACTGGAAACTGGCCCAATCCTGAGAATTCGTTGTGTTGATACGCCTTGCGAACTGCGCGGCTAGAGTTTGTAAATTGCAATATGGGCCTTATGGTAATTGGTTAAATGTTCATTAGTGAATTTTGTAATTGTAGATTACGCATTTCAATTTTTTGCCCAAGTAGTGTCCGCCGCTTCGAGCTGACCACCTCATGAACTAGAATTGTGCTATCTGCCATTAGTAACCTTTCAGAATTTGCTGAAACAGACTATATATATATATATATATATATATATATATATATATATATATATATATATATATATATATATATATATATATATATATATATATATATATATATATATATATGCGTGCGTGCGTGCATGTGTGTTTCCTGACGAGTATGACCAGAGCTTCCCAAAGACTTAAGGACTCTTGTATTATTCCATTTTTCATCATGTCGCTCACTTGCTCCCCGATTATCGTCCGCTCGCTAGGCGAGATGCGATAAGGCTTTTGTCTTATCGGGAGTGCACATCATCTATCGATAGTGTGGCGTATTAGAGACTCAGGAATCGAGAACATGATGTCCAGCTGCTCAACGTAAAACGCTGATAGTTCCTTAGAAAGCGAATCCACCAAGGTGTGGCACTGCCTTGTGCTGGACGACTTATCATAGAAAGAAGCCTGGTGTGTTTGTGGGTTAGGTCAACAGGTTCACACGGCGAATCTTTTAGTACGGCTACGGATGAAGACATGTATTCTGTAAAGTAGGCGTGTTTCAAGCCGTCTGGAAGCAAGACGGGTTCTGCCGAGCAGTTAGCCATCCACAAGCCAGGACTACCGTTGCCGATTGAGACTACACAATGAGGAACAAAAACGATCTTCTTCACACAGTTTAGATGCATTGGCTCTATTGAGGCATCAAAAATGTCTGGAACTTCACCGCGACATACAACCGGAACGCACACAGCGGTGGATGCAGGCACAGCAGTGTCTGTAGAGACACAAAGTTCACCTTCACTGCAAGTGTCCTCTCAGAGCGCGGACGAAGCATGGCCATCAAAGGAAACGGACCCCGTGCGGCAATCGACGGTCGCACCGCACTGTCGCAAAAAGTAAATGGCCAAAATCACGTCGTGCGTCGATCGGGGAAAAACTACAAATTCCGTCGCGAGAACTCCACCACCCAAGGATACTTGAGCAGTGCAAACACAAAGTGGGCGCGACGACTCGCCGCTGACTCCAAAAAAACGTTGCAGCCTGGTCCTACCAAAATGCAAATTTGCTCCCTAAGAGACCTTTAAAAGCGAAACTCGTTACAGATACACTTGCTCAGGTATCCATGAAAGCTCCATTGCAGAAACACTATCGGCAATTACATACACTTCGTTCTTAGTCATAAAAACTGCAGGGGGCATTTCTGTCGATTGCGTGTGTCGAGCGACCTCACCCCTATCGCCCACGCTATAGCTAGTTTTCCTGTGGCGAAGGTGAGGCTGAACAGAGCAGCGTCGACGGAGGTCGAGGTAAACGGGGTGCACGAGAGGACGGTGGTGACGTCGAACTCCTGTCAGATGCCGGCGAGCGACTCAGAAAGCTTCTCTGCCAGAAATCGTTGCCTGGTGGAGCGCCAGCTGACGAAGAGGTGGTGTATGGCAGCAGAGTTGTCCTCATAGGAAGTGTGGCCCTCGTTGAATACCTGGATCGACCATTGCACGTTGTTCGGCGGCGATGGCAAAACTACACTATGTGGCCGGCGACACCGTATTGGAAACACACCGGCAGAGGTCGGAAATTTCTATGCTGCTCAATGTAGCCCGGCACGTTGGTGTCGACCGCATAGCCAACGGGTGGGTCACATTCATCGTGGCTAAGCATCTGCCGCCGGGCGGAGTGCGTGCGGCGAAGACGTTGGTCGTAGTCAGGATCTTGATAGCTCCTGGTCCCTCTCACCGGTGTGGCAGACATATATACTCCACAGTCGCTGCGTGAACCGTTGGTTGTTTGTCACGAGGTCAAAACGGCCGTGTTTGTCGTCTCCGTGTCGCGAATAAGCACCAATGAAGCCGGGTATGCGACGGCAGATCTCGATGAAGTAACTCCTCGCGAATAATCTGCCGTATGGTTTATGGAAGGTCAATACTGGAGCTCGTATCCACACTCACCCGCCGTGGTTGCTTTCTATTTTGGTGTGTGGCTTTATTGTTGCGCTGCTAATGACGAGGCTGCGGGATCAAATCCCGGCCATGGTGGCCGCATTTCGAGGGGGGCGAAATGCATTATCGCCCGTGTACTTCGCTTTAGGCTCGCGTTCAAGATCCCCAAGTGGTCAAAATTAATCCGGAGTTCCCCCCTACGGCGTGGCTCATAACGAGGTCATGGTTTTGGCACGTAAAACGTCATATATTTTTTATTTACACTCGCCACCGGTGTGAGGTTAGCCAAGCGACCAAATTTCTGCGTTATCCGTCGCATCGTCAGCGTCTCGAAGGTTCTGCAGTGGCGAACAACGTCAGATACGGAAAACTAACCAAAAGAGGTTGGCACGAAAACTTTCAGTCCAGGTCAAAATGCCGGGATCAAGCTTAAGTAGTAGTAATTTATAAATGTGCACTTTGTGACATACTTGGTCGAGGGCTTTAGAAAAGTCAAGAAAAAGACAGTCAGCCAAGGTCCTATCTTAAATAATGGTGTCTAGTTTGTGTAAAAGAAGTGTTATTTGAGTTTCACATGAGTATGCATTGCGAAATGTATGCTGCGATGGCGTGTAACAGTAATGCGACTTCAAAAATGTAGCTAGGTGAGAAGCCAACATATGCTCTAGTATCTTACAAGGTATACTAGTGAGCAAAATTGGTCTGTAATATAGAGAAAAATGTGTATTGTCTGATTTATAGATTGGAATTACCTTCCTGACTTTCCACTCTGATGGAGGAACACCATCGTTCAGTGACTGCTAAAATATTTTAGTTAAGATGATTTAGGTGTAGCAAACTCCTTCGAAAGAATTTCACATTAATCTGACCACTACCCGGCGCAGAGGGTAGTTTTAGTGACCTAATGATGCTTGCGACACCGTCCTAACTGATAATGAGAGGAAAGAGTTCATATTGACACGTATACTTATCTTTATCGGGCGACCACGATTCGCCGCCTAACAAATGTTATCGCACAGCGCGGGACGCGCCGGCATGTATCCGAAGTTTCTAGAAAGTTATTGATGCTTCTATCCGCTGTCTGTTTTCGCCGAACCTTGTGTTATCTGATTTTATCGCCTGACGCGAATGGTGTAGAACTTTGTGGAAGGCACGCGGGTCCCAACGATTAGTCTGCAACGTTCGACGACTGCTGTATGAAAGGCGACGCGCTTGACCCGCTGATCAGATTTTCGACGATCGCCGACCGTGTTCACCGCTATCGTTGTGCTACAAGCGTAGCCTGCCTTGTGGGCGCAGGTTCGCCCAATAAAAGTTAGTTTAGTCGTTCACAGTATTGCTACTGTGTTCTTCAACGTCACCACCACGTGACAATATTGGTGATATGGCCGTAGGTGGGGCATAGTGGCGTGGCTGAGTGAGGAAAAATTTTTTTGTGAAAACTTCATTGAGTAATCCAGGACACTTGTTGGCCGGTACTGCGTCACCACTAAGGCCATTGAGCACTATTATAATATTGTCTTTAAAATTACCCATCTGCCAAAAAAATTTCGGGCTCGTTTTTAGCATGGAAGGCATTGTGCGTCCTAGGAATTAATCTTCGGCGGCTTTTAGGGACTGAACGTATTCATCGGCGCTCTGTTTGTAGGCTGACCAATGGGCACTACTAGGGCTTAGTTTAGCTAATTTTGAGCAGGTGCTTTTCTTTATTGGACAAGTCTATTAGCTGACAGGTATGCCATGGTTCTTTTAGGTTACAAGTGATCGTGTAAGCAGGGAGGCACTTATCTGTTAATTACGTAACTTTATTAACAAAGATACTCCAGTTTTACTTAACATTATGACAGTCAAATTCGCATAAGTATTCATTGATAAATGCTGCGAGTTTATTGTTGTTAATTGAACTAAAGTCAACCTTGGTATAATTTCTTAACGTATTAATCTTTTTAATCGGTTTAGGTCGCCTGACGTAAGCTTTAAATGAACGTAGGGAGGGACCACTGATACCTGGCAGGCATGCTATTTCGGAAATAAGATCGGATCGGGTGGTAGAAACAAGTAAAGTGTATTGGAAGCCGACGGGGTTATTCTTGTTGGTTCTTTTATGTATGAGCGAAAAGATACTACAAATTTCTAAGAACTCTTGCACCATAGAGCAGTTAGGATATACTGTGCGAGGATAATTTTTCCACATAATATTGGCACATTAAAATCAACGAGCAAAACAATTGGCACTGTGCTGTGGCGAGAAAAAGCACTATGAATTGCATCGCGATTAGTGCCAATCTCTCAAAAATGATGCAGTGAAATTTATTGGGTGATAAACGACAACATAAATTTTTTTTATAGCTAATTTTACAACTGCCCGTACAATCTCCAAACTGGACGCAATTTTAATCCAATCTGAAGGCAGCCTTTATTTATCGCGAGAAAGACACCACCACCTTCGGGTGTATCGCCATCACAGCCGTAAACAGAAAAATCGCACGACTTCGTGAATAATTATTGATCTCCGATTTGTGAATAATGCAAAGTTTCTGTTAACGCGAGAATATCAAGTCCGCATTTGTCAATGGCCGATTCCAGTGCAACGCCTTTGTTGATAAGGCTTCGGATGTTAGTAAAAAGAAAGGATATGATCAATAGGTTGCATTTGCTGACCCTGTCGCGTTCCTATCTCACAGAGCGAGCAGTGAACGTCGACTGCCCGGTGAAAGGTGCGCGCCCAGGCGCATGCTCTCTATTGTCTGCAGCTCTTTGTTTTCGTGTCGACTCGTTTCTATTTTTTTTGATACATTGGCTTATCAGGTCGTAGACATATGGTTTCTTATTTATGATTAACATTTTGTAACACACTTGGCAGGCGCGTGCGCCAAGTTGATCTTTAGCAAATTGGAATAGAGTTCGCTTCACTTCACACAAAAGTCTTCGCTGACATTTAGATTTTTTTTCGTTAAGTGTTATTCTTGCAGAAAGCACTTTTTTTCGATTTGAAGTCTGAAAACCTGACGATCATCGGGCGGAATTTTTTTTGAGATAGAGATACTAAGCGACATGCACGCTCGGTCGCGTTGTCGAGCAGGCCATCAAGCGCACCTTCTAACAAGAACCTTATCTTGGATTCAGAGTGTTCCCACGAATCTTGAGAATGTGGGAAATCTCGAAGATTTATGTTATTGCTCTGCGAACGTTCTTCTTGCTCGTTAAGACGGGATTCTAAGTGGCAAAGACGGGTGTCAACCGACCTCACTGAGTCCTCTGCGTTATCAACAGCATGCTCTAAGAGCTCAGTCGATTTAGTTTTCGCTTCAAGCTCATCAAGCTTCTTCTGGATAGATGTAACTTGAGCTTCAATTTTCTTTTGGCTTGTCCTTATATCCATGGCATCGGTTGCCAACTCGTGCTGGACCTTAGCGGAATGTGTCGTGCGCGTAATATTTATTTAATGAGGGTAAATAAGACTCCTCTTTTCGGAGGGATCATAAGGCAATGAATCCATGTTGAGCAAGACTAAATTTAGTTCCCTGTCAGTGGTCAGATTAGTTTGCACATCACCAGAATGAAGTACAGAAAAAACATCGACAAACAATCACAGGCAATGTCAGCATTTCCTGGCACGGAAGCAGGAACAAACAACGGTTATAATTTTTCTTAGCGCACAAAGAGTATGGCTCACAGACCTGCAACAGGCAGAAGCGTGGAAATCGAAGGATACTGCTCCTGGCCGTGCCTCCGTGCCCACTGAAGAGACCGTTGTGCGTACCCACATTCATTTAAGTCCGTTCCTTGCAGTGACGTCATCGTGCAAGAACGCCATGCGCAGAAGACTGGCACGATAATGCTTGCTTCTATTGCATTTATTGGTGAAAAGGTCGCATTGTTTTAATTGAAAAACCTAACTGCCGCCCGATTCAGTCTCATCTTACCGACCCTTTACAATAAATACCATTTTCTGCGAAACCTTATAGCATTTAAATTCCCATAGATATTATTCCCAACACTCTAATAGTTTACTTCATTCTTAATAAGTTGGTTTTACATATGGGAAGAGTGTGCCCCTCGCCCTTGTGCGTGCTTCGTAAAATACTCGATCAAATGAACTACAAAGATCTACACGCTTACTCACCTCTCTTGATTTCAAACCGTGGAAACAGTACTATACGCTTTCTCAGATCTCATAACTGTTCTAAAAACTTTTCCAGCTGTCCTTGAACACAAAATTGCCGTTTACTGTTCTAGTGTTGGTGAGGTGTCAGCCACACGTTTAATTTGGAGTACCCTAGTAAGAAATGTTATTAATGAACTTTTAACGCGCCATAACCTCCCCTCCCCCCTTTTCTTTGTGGGTCAACACATGTATACGCCATGAATTGAATCTACGTGAATAAAAGAAATAGAGAATCCGGGAAAAAAGTAAAATCTGACAATGGAGTCAACAAAATACTTGAAATAATATGAAATTACCATGCAATTATGCAACTTTGCATCCTGTTTAATGCCCCAGTTTCAATACATATAAACACATATGCTTGCCAACCTGAACACGAATGAACGGGTTCAGGAAGCTCCGAACCGGTTCGAACTGCTATTATTTACGCTCCGAAGCTGCAGCTGAACCAAACCAAAAAGCGTGAACCAGAGCCCGAACCAAACCCGAAAAGATTTCGGTTCGACACCCTGGCTGTGAGTCTTCTAAAAAGACAGCCATAAACATGCAGCAGCCCTTGGTCTTCCCCTGTGGCACTCATGAATGACACTCCGATTTTTTGCAGGTTACAAAAACAATAACATGATCGCCTGACGTATGTACCACATGTCACCCTTGTTTATGACTTTTCAGACCGCGGGAAAAACAGGGCGTGCTACTTCTGTACGATAGATCATGTGTCAGGTTACTGACAAGTATCCATAAACGTAATGGCGAGGAAGGGGCCGTTTTTGTCACGCCAGGCGGGTATACTACTTGGAACAGCTGCCGTTCAGCCTCTCGAACGCCCCATTGACGTTCTATCGTCTCGTGGATAAAGTTTTGGTGCATATCATCAAAGTGCACTTGCATCAACGTCGCCTAGAACTTCTCTTGAAGGCGTAATCGTCAGCTGGCCTTCGGTTAAAACCCAATATGTGCTTGCTTTGCGCTGACTAAGGGACGTATTTAGGCCACGCAGTGAAGCGCAACGATGTTGCATCGAATACTAAAAAGCACCCTGCCCTGGTTTCGTATGGTGCCCCTTCCACACCCAAAGAACAGAGGAGCGTTATTTGGGCTTTCTTTGCATTTCCGACTCTTCCCCCCCCCCATCACAAACTTCACCACTCCTAACTGACTCGCCTGCTGATAAATATGCAAGGAAATACGCATAAATTTGTTATTAAAACACATAGATGAACGGTGGGCAGGTTAAGTATACCAGTACGGGCAAATAGCAAAAAAAAAATGGCTGCAGCGCAGAAGATGTTGAAAAGAAACCACTAACCACGATACCTATATACTGTTACGATTGGAGCGAAGCGCTCAGTGCAAATAGGATTATCGAAAAACCATTAAAAATTAAACTATTGGGTTTTAGTGGGCACGGCGGATAAGACTGCGGCATGTTTTCACAATATCCCCTTTTCTACTTCGTGCAGGCTCTTCTGCACGGCCTCGCCGGATGCTTGATCGAGAATCTTGCTTAATCACTAACATGTGTCTCTTTGCTGACACGTGTACGTGCTGCCACATCTCAGCCAGCTCACGGTGCAACTCCTTTCTCCTTTGAAGCCGGGAGGACAGTGCCATCTAGTGCGACTTTGTCATATCGGGCCTGCCTATAAAGGATCGTCCACAGAACTACACCTTCCGTGGGTACGGCGGACCAGACTGCGGCATGTTGTCACGGAATCCCCTTTTCTACTTCGTGCAGGCTCTTCTGCTCGGTCAGCCGGAAGGCTTGATCCAGAATCTTGCTTAATCACTAACATGTCTCTTTGCTGACACGTGTACGTGCTTCCACATCTCAGCCAGCTCACGGTGCAACTCCTTTCTCATTTGAAGTCGGGACGACAGTGCCATCTACTGCGACTGCGTCATCGGACCTGTCTATAAAGGATCGTGCAGAGAACTACACCTTCAGTGGGTACGGCGGACCAGACTGCGGCATGTTCTCACGAAATCCCCTTTTTTACTTAGTGCAGGTTAGTCCTAGCTACAGCAGCTTTCGTAGTGATTATCGTAGCCTTCTGGTCCTGCCGTGCCCAGAAAAGTGTATTATGATGGCATATGGTGTATTCTCTGTATGTGCGCTACTTCTCTGCGGTGATGTGGAGACTAATCCAGGCCCTTCTACAGCAGAAATGCTGAAGGAATTATTGGCAGGACAAAATAAATTAGCTCAATAAGATGGCTGCTCAAAATCAACAGCAAAAGAGCATGAAAAAAGTAATGTGTGATCTTACTTTGAGCTTTCTTGAAACAGAAAAACGAACTACACAGGTCGAATCACTTGAAAAATCAGTTAAGGTCTTGAAATTCTAAATTAGCCGATCTGGAAGACCCTAGTAGACTTTCAAATTTAGTTATTTTTGGAAGGCAGGAAGATCCTAATGAGAAAGACTCAGTTTTAAAGCAGAAAGTTTTAAACGGCTTCTTTGCATCAAAACTACATGTATCATGCGTATCGGTAGAATTCACCGCTTAGGCAGACGTGGCAATGCTACCCCAATTATAGCTAATTTTCCGGACTATAATGGGAAGGAAGCAGTGTTTAAGAACGCATACAAGCTTAAAGGGACAAAAATATCCATCCAAAATGATTACTCGCGTGAGACGCTGCAGAAAAGAAAGCTGTTAGGGGCAAGTGTGAAGGATGAAAAACAAGGAAAGAATGTTTCACTCATTAACGATAAGCTGCGAGTAAATGGGGAGCTCTTCATTTTAGATGAAGAAACCCAAACCAGAATAAAGGTTCCTTTCTTTCACGCTACTTCTAAAATGGCCTGACCTGTACGATATTCTAATAATGAACTTAAAATTATTAGCCTAGATGCACGTAGCGTCGTTAACAAATCAAGAGAACTAGAAGCCATCTTGTTAGATTACGATCCCCACGTTGTTTTTATCACAGAGACCTGGTTTCACGATGACATTGTTGACGTTGATGTTTTTCCACCCACATATAAGGTTTTTAGCCATAATCATTTAACTAGAGCCGGTGGCGTTCCTGTTTTGATAAAATACGGCATTCGAACGTCACTACTGCGTCAGATAGATAATCACGAAAGTGTTACTTTGAAATTGTTATGTTCAGGGCGCGCTTTATTGTCGTCCGCGGTTTACAGAGCACCGGATGCTCCACCGCGATTTTCGAAAGATAACGCGATCATTTAGGGTTATTTTCTTGCAAAGAAGCAATCATTGTTGGTGATCTTAATTTATATTCTGATGATTGGAATTATTCATTTTCAAATACAGAGCAGTGTTCAGAAGTTGCACCCTTGCTTTATATTATGCTTAACCTGGATGTGCAACAAGTAGTAACCGAGCTTACGCGAGTTTGTGGTGCATCCTCTTCAATCCTAGATCTTGTTTTTGTTCCTAGGCAATTGAATATATGGTCTCCGTGAATCCCGGTATTTCTGATCATACAGTGGTGTTGTTATCGTGTAGCCTTGAGAAACCTTGCATTCCTCCCACTGAAATAGTTTCTGTAAAAGATTTTTCTCGTGCGAGGAATGAAATTGTCCTGGTTTACCTTGATGTAAATTCAGCAGCTTTCAAGGCTGAGATGTTAATATGCTTTGGAATCAATTTAAACAGGTATGCACTTACTGTGTCGATAATTTCGAACCAAACAAAACTAATAAAAAAATTGAATCTCTGGAAAACAGGAGACATCTTCAGCGCCTTAAAAAACAGAGGATCCGCTACCAACATTGGTAAAGCCGCTCGAACGGCGCTTAATCAGGCGTTGCAACGTTCCAAATGGCATTACTTTCAACACACCCTACCAAAATCTTTAAAAGGACCACTACAGTTCTCACCAATCATCAATCACCAAAAGAAACAATCAAAGTTTTGGCATTCTTGAATCAGAAAAAAAAAAGTCTGTTGAGATACAACTCGATGGTAGAACTCGATATTTTATGCATGCAAACCACTCATTAGGCCGAAAAGGGAATAGGCATGCACCGTCTCGGATCCACGTAATAAACACAATATTAATGCACTGGAAATGATTCAGCCGAAAGCAGTTAGGTTTATCTTTTCCAGGTAGCGTGTAACTGACTCAACAACAACTATCATGCATGATCATGCTATACAGACATTACAACTACGGCGGAAAATTCTAAGGATTAAATTTCATTTTCAACTCAAAAATAACAAACTCTCAATCCATCCTGCTCCATATGCCCCACCATTAACGACAAGACAAACCAGACGTCACCACTTTGAATCCTTAACTGCCTAGCAAACAAGAACTAATGCCTTCAAGTTTTCCCTTTTTCCCCGTACTATTGAAGAATGGAACGCACTATACCATTATCATACTTGAACAGCACTGACTCAGTTGATCTGATTAATATTTTTTCTGTTATTTTCGTGACAGAGATGTCAGCGTTTTGCTTGTTTTCTTCTGAATGCATGTATGATTATTTTTTGTAATTTTACCACTCCTGCTTGGGCCCGAATGGGCTTGCTATATTTTGTAAATATTGCAAGCCGAAATATTGCACAGTTCCGCATGCAGCAGTGCGGAACTCCGGAAATCTGGACCAGCTGGAGTTCTTTAATGTGCACTTAAATCTAAGTACACGGTTGTCTTCGCATGTCGTTGCTACCGAACGGCGGCCGCTGAGGCCGGGACGGAAAAACAATGCCTAATGGGAAAGCACAAAGTAAACCTCAAATTGCTATGGGTGTCTCTGAAGAAGGCAACAAACAATGAGAGCAAGGAAAACATAGGGCAAATTACTTGTACTTACTAAGTGAATGAAAGAAATGATAAATTAATGGAAATGAAAGAGGATGAAGAAACAACTTGCGCAGGTGGGGAACGATCACAGTCGGCAGTCGGCGGCAAAGCGTGACCAGCAAGTGACCGTTCTTTTTTTTTTACCTTGCTGTCGGCAGGTTACGTGGCTGCATCCCTATTAGCTTGTGGGAGGATAGTGCGCGAAGCTTCGGGCGAAAAGCGGTTCAGTACAAATCGTTACCGACATCAGCAAGGGGGGTTATGGGAGCAGCGATTGAAGCTCGACTATGTTTGGAGGGAACAAACACTGGGAAAGAAAACAGCGTTTTTTTTTTAAATTCAAGCGAGACACAGTTAGATTCATTCAATGAGAATAAAATTCCTGATCAATTTTATATATTCGTGACGAGTTAAGAAAATACAAGTTTATTGAATTTATTATTATTCATAAATACATTTCTTTTCAGCGTCCATCGTTACAGGGGGCGTTGACGCCACTATCACTAGCAATGCAATGCACGTCTTGAAATTTGCATAAAGGAGCGCTCGTAAAGTTCACCTGTTGAAATACGCCCCCCTCACACGTTGTGCTTTTTTGCTTGTCGAAGTTTGTCTGAATTTGGTGACGCGGGTAGCTTCATCGCTTCTTGACCTGTTCAGTCAAAAGTAGTGAGTTAGGACCGCCAGATAATTCTGTGGTTGTTTTCGTGCGACTGCGCTGGCCGACGGGCTTGGCATCCGACGATAGGATCAGCACTCTACACCTAAAGCTTTCGTCGGCTACAAAAGAAAGTATGTTCTGTGCAGGGGTGCGATTTCGACAACCGTACGGCTGGCCTTTTCCTGCATCGCTTTCCGCGTTGAAAGCTCGAAACGCCCATCAAGTCGAATGGCGGGGCATTTGAATATATAGCTCCAAAGGCAGGCCAGCAAAACAAATTTCGCGCCTTCGAAAACAAAATGACGTCACTTTTGCTTTCAACGGATATGGCGTCACATTAATTTTTCTTCCGCCGGAAGTGTTCCGACCACATACAGATGCCGCTAAGCCCCATGAGCCGCCGATGAACCGCCATGTTTTGAATGTATGGGCTCCTATGGAAGCTTCGCTACCACGTATATTTACCTTGGATCTTCTGGCTGCAAAAGCTGCTTCGTCTTGGAATACACATCGGAGCATGCGGAGTGCTTACCTGCTGCCTGGACGCTTCTAGTCGGCTCTTTGCCGCCACCGATGTCGCTGAAGTGAACACCTCTGAAGTCACGTCCATCTGCGGTTATTTAAACCTCGCTTTCGCCGGGCTTCTCTGCAGTCGGTGGCAAACCGTGGCCAGCAAGTGACCGTTTTTTACCTTGCTGTCGGCAGGTGAGTCCTTGTATCAACCTGCTTTTGTATTTTTTCTCACGTGTCCTCCTTTGCCGCTGACTGCAACAAGATGCCGAATATTTGTGCTGTTTGCCCCCAGGTGTTACCTGCAGATGGTAAATTTTTAACGTGCTCTTTGTGCAAGCGGGGGTATGACCTTGGCGAAAGTTATTCGGCGGTTACCGAGGGTACCTACACTAAAATGACGTCCGAAAAACGCGAAGCTTGGTCTTGCCAGACATGTAGGCAATCTGGATCCACGAATAGCGATGCCTCGTTCTCACATCATTTAACAGAAGTCAAGAACAAGCTGGATCAGCTTACAACAAATGTAGAAGCACTAGTATTTAAGATGGAAGAACTTCTGGAGTTTAAAACCACGGGAGAAAAGCTGACCGAGACTGTTGGGGACATACAGAAGTCTATTGAGTTTCTGTCCTCAAAATACGATTCCGTACTTTCGGCGGTATCTGATGGCCACGCTGAACTTGGCCAGCTTCGTACCCAGTGCGAGACGTTGTCATCGACAGTTTCTTCTCAGGCTGCAACCCTCCACAGCATGACCACTGAAATCAATGCCCTTGAGCAGTACACCAGAAGGTGTAATTTTGAGACACACGGTTTTCCCGTGCAGCATAACGAGGACCTGATATCTGTACAGGGTCAAGTGGCGGAAAAGCTTGATATAGAGTTTCAGCTCTCAGATGTTTCTGTTGCACACAGGCTACGAGCTCGCAAGGATACCATCCCGGCTATTCTTGTGCAACCGCAAACTGTAGCGATCAAGCAAAAGGGGCTCGATTCTCGCAGTTGTCTCCCAAGTCTTGTTTTTAATGGAATGGCTCAAAATCCTCGGCTATATTTCAACGACAATCTGACACGTGCTAACCGAGATTTATTTCGTCAGGCTCGCCTAAGAAGGAACGAAAAGGACTACAAGTTTGTCTGGACACACAACGGAAGGGTGCTGGCCAAAAAAGCTGAGGGTGCTCCTCTCGTTCGGATTGATACGTCAATTGACCTAGAAAAACTCGTGTTAATATGAATGTAGCTAGATCACTCTCGTTTCATACCTTCTCAGAAGTTCATACCTCTCTTATTGATAAAACCTGTAATTCCTTCACTGCCACCCATCTTAATATCCGCAGTATCCGTAAACGCTGGAATCTTTTTTGCGCTTTAATTTCGCCTTTCCTGTATACCTGTGACGTCTTTGTTTTGACAGAAATTAATGCTCCTGCTGACGCCATGTCTTCCTATTCTATACCAGGTTATAAGTTGTTTTCATACACTCGCACGTTGCGTAAAGGAGGGGGCGTGGCCGTATTTGCGAAAGACAAGTGGTCTGTAACAGAAATACCACTTTCCTTTTCGCAAGCTGAAATTGTTGCTCTGGGACTATGCTCATCTGAGACTTCATTGGTTGTTTTGTCGGTGTACCGGCCGCCTTGTTGCAATGTTCGCTTATTCTTATCAGAACTTGACACAGCACTATCATCCCTATCTCTTGACGAGAACTTTTGTGTGCTAGTCGATATTAACATCGACACCTTCCGCTCCAGTCGGCCACCGGTCGCCCACTATCTCGATCTATTATCTAAATGGGTATTAGAAGGCATTATACATCAAGGAACGCGTGAAGAATTTCTGTGTGAAAAGCTGGTTAAATCCTGCATTGACCATATTAATGTTCGGTTCTCCACTTTTGTGATGCAGGCAGCTGTTGGTGAAATCAAGGTCGCTGATCATTATTTCGTCTGTTGTCATCTTGTAGAAAATGCCAAACCTTCGAAAGTCAATAGCATGAAAAAGGAAATTTGCATTGTTGATCCTAGGCTCTTTACCGAATGCGTCCCGAAACATGATTGGCAGTTCATGTTATATACACTCTCTCCAGCTTATTTATACGACCGTTTTATTCAGATTCTCCGCAGTTATAGAAACAAATGCACCCGGTTTGTAAAACTCAGATTACGTCACGAAGAGAACAAATGGCTATCGCCACAAATATTAACGGCAATTAAGGAAAAAGACGTTATGTGGGCCCAAGCTATAGGGACTCCAAATTGTCCGAAGCTACTACTGAAATTTGAAACATGTAAAAATCGAGTGAATTCCATGATTCGGCTAGCAAAGTGAAATCACATGCGCCAAAAATTCAAAGAAGCTCGTTCGGACGTGAAAAAGACGCGGTCTCTTGCAAATGAATTAAGAGGTATATCCAAACGTGGTGGCCGCCTGTTGCCACTTGATTCCCATTTTTCTGCAGACGGGGCAACAGATTCAAATGAATTTAACACATACTTCTCGCACGTTTCTGGTACTTCTAAACCACACCCTGATCACTGTACTTTAAGAAACAGCGTATACAAATCTGCGCACCTTCCTTCTCTATCAGAACTTGATCTCAGATCAATTCCTTTTAACTTAAAAGCTGGTAAATCACCGGGCGTTGATGGCATTTCTGTGGACGAGTTACGCAGAAATTTCGATGCTGTTAAGTATGTGCTGTTATCACTGCTGAATCACATTTTAACCAGCGGTATTATACCTACAGAAATGAAAAAGGTCATAGTCATACCGCTCTTCAAGAGTGGTGCACGAAATAGATACGAAAATTATCGCCAAATTTCAATTCTGCCATCTATCTCTCAAATATCAGAGAAACACCTGCTGCAAGACATGTCGAAGAACCTCGATGCCAGTAGCATTATCCCAAGTACGCAGTATGGTTTTGTCCCAGGAAGAGGCACACAGGCTCTCCTTGAGGACATTTTAGACATTTTAAATTCAGCTTTTGATGCTAACCAGGTCGTATGTGCTCTTTTTCTTGATGTTAGCAAAGCTTTCGACAGTGTTTGCCATAGTCTTTTGTTACATAAACTTTCCTTGATTGGATTTCGTGGGCCTTTTCTAAAACTACTCTCTAACTTTTTGGAGGATAGAACGCAGTTAGTCTCCATTGGCCAGTACCGGAGTAATACAACTTCAATAAAAGCCGGAGTACCTCAGGGATCTATATTAAGTCCACTTCTTTTCAATCTATATGTGAATGACCTCGCAGCTGCTATCCCTACTTTTACATTTCAGTACGCTGACGACACAGTTATATTGTCTCAAGCTCCCCGTTTTTCAGACGCAATCTCCCTTTTACAAGATGCAACGATTAGCGTTTTGAACTGGTTCACTAACAATGTCAATAAAGTAAACGTCTCGAAAACACAGCTCATATGTTTTCCTAATCCTTTGAAGAAAATCAGTTTAAACCTTCCATTACTGGCACACTCTTCATCTTGCTCCCCCTGCAACCTGCTCACCCGTTGCATATGTTTCAACAGTGAAATACCTCGGCGTTTTCCTCGACAGTGTCTTCACATGGAATTCGCATCTGGCCCATATATGCTCAAGATTACGTGCAGTTTCAGGTACATTATAAAATATCAGATATTACATGCCACTCTCCGTTCGTAAAATGGCTTTACAAGCTTTGGGTTACGGTATGCTTCGCTATGGGAGTACGGTGTACGGTCACTGCGCGATTCGATGGAAAAAGAGTCAACTCTATCCTTCGATCTATTCTGAAAATGATTGGTTATGATTTAGGTTTAACCGCCGGCATTGACCTTTTCAAAGCCTTAAGGTTGCCAGATTTTAACGCCCTTCCACCGGAAACTGCCATCGTGACGAATTTCTGGTCGCACAAATACAAGGTCGATTATGTTCCTGTTCGTTGACTCCGGCCGAAAGACCGTTTTCGGGTGCCTCGCCGCTCTACCAAGTACGGTCAGCGCACTCGTAATTACTTCATCCTTTCCTCTCTCAATAAACTACCACCAAGTGCCTTTCGCGCCAAATCAAAGTATAAATTAAAACAAATTCTTCGTCGCATTAACCTCTAATTCCTTACACGGTTGGTTCTTTCATGTATATTGAAACCCTACATAACTTTATGGTACTGGAGCAAATACATCAATTTATTTGTTTCATTATACACATACTGATGTGTGTGAATAGAGCGTGAAAAGAATACTTTTGTTTTGACTCAATGCCCTGCTCCCTGCAGATCTCATATGTATATTCCTGCCTCTTTTTTGGTTACTATTTCGATTGTTTTTTGTTGGCTGTTGTCAATAGGCTAATTGATGGTTTTTAAGTAATATACAAACGCCTGGGATGTTTTCTTGCTCTGTATTAAGAATGCAGGGTTATTCTACTTTTCAGCGTAGGATACGTGGTTTGTTTTCATTTTTGCCTCCTCATTGCCGTTTGTGTTTCTCTACTGTGTCCGTTCCTGCTAACAATGTTTCTGCATATCTTGTTTCATCCGCGATATTACATTGCGTTAAACGCTGTCTGTCGGCTCTGCCATTCGAGTCCAATGCGGCTTTGGCAGGCCTATTATGTATGAGTGCTGCCGGAATTTCTGTGTCAATAAAGTACTATTATTATTATTATTATTATTACACGTCTTCGTATTACGCAGGCGATGCTCTCCTAATTGAGCTACCGCGGCGCCGTTTTCCATCCACTTTTTCGGCGTTTATCTTTTACTGCACTCTTTAACAAATGTATGCCATTTGGGTCGTATCTTGCCACACAACAACAATCGTCATATGGATTGCTTGCGTTTCCCTTATTGAAAACGCTGTGCTAGGTACTTTCCTGTCGAGAATGCCCTGTCATGCTGATAATGCGCATACCGTTCGTCACTTGGAAGTACCGGGCTCGCGCCGTTAAGGAAAGGAAATGTGGACAAGGCAGATGACGATTATTGTTTTGTGGCAAGGTACGACCCAAAGGGATAATTTTGCTTAAGAGGGTACCAGAGCATTCTCGACAGGAAGGTAGTGGGCGCAGCGTTTTCAAAAAATGAAACACAATCAAGATATATGGCAATTATCATTGTGTGACAGGATAAGACCCAAAGGGTGTACATTTGATTAAGAGTGCACTAGGACACGGGGATGTTAGCCAGCGTCACCACTCACAAACTTTGGTGGCGGTTGTTGAACAACCTTTCTGCCGCAGGCATGACCAGTACGTCATCTTTTCTTTTTGGGGTGAAGGCCAATAAACAGTGAAGGGTGAAGGTCAATAAACACACATCTACTTGAAGTCAGCAATGTTGCCAGATTCTAGACCCTCGTTATGTAACAAACTATAAGAAACGTGGTTAACCGAGGGGCCCCATATTTATTAATCCTGTCATAAGAAGGCAACAAACAGTCACACCAAGGAAAACATAGGGAAAATTACTTGTGCTTTCTAATTGAATTAAGGAAATGATAAATTAATGGAAATGAAAGTGGATGAAAAAACTTGCCACAGGTGGGGAACGATCACACGTCTTTGCATTACGCGTGCGATGCTCTATCAATTCCGCTACCGCTTATTACACAACGAAGATCTCGAATCCGGCAACATTGATACCTTCAGGTAGCATATGTAGGTTTATTGATCAGTCGCCTTCACCCCCCCCCCCCCACAAAAAAAAAATCACGTACTCATGACGCATGCGACAGAAAGGATGTTCAACATCCGCCGCCAAAGCTTATGAGTGTAACACTCCCAGGGTTCTAGTAGTAAAACATAAATGTCCAAGAAAGTGAATGGGAAAACGGCGCCGCGGTAGCTTAATTGATTAGAGCATCGCACGCGTAATGGGGAGACGTGAGGTCGTTTCCCACCTTCGACGAGTTATTGGTCATCCACTTTCATTTCAATTAATTTATCATTTCTTTCATTCAATTAGTAAGTACAAGTAATTTCCCCTGTGTTTTCCTTGTTATTATTGTTTGATGCCCCCCTTCTTATGATATGATTTTAAAAAATCGGACCCCTTGGTTAAATTCCTTCCTTCTCGTTTATGGGTGCCTCTGGTGGTTCCCGGTCTGGCTGGCGCGCCGCAATGATTACGGGCCCCTCTGTGTGTGGGCGAGAGGAAGAGAGAGGGGAGGAGGCGGCTTCCGCGAATTGTGCGAGTCAAGGAGGGCCTCCTTCCTCAAGGTTCAACTAACAGGCGTTGCAACAATACATAATCAGGCGCAGAGCAGACTTTGTTTACTGGTTCTAACTGAGAAAAAAAAATTTGTATCCGCTCATAGCAGGCATGTAAAATGGAAACGTCGCCCTCTCGCTTTTGGTCGAAACCATTGTGACTTCAACGCCCTGTGCTTTTCTTTTGATTTCGTTTTCAAAGCGAAACTCTAACGATACCCTGGGGAGAAATTGCCGCTCGTGCCGTAATTCCCGTTTCTACGCGACGGGAGAAACTGACGTTGCTATGATTATATAGATTGACCTCGAGGCACTAATAGGAACCTGGGGTCGTATTTTCGTAACGTTGCATTTGATATTCTTCTTGTCTTTTTGAAGGCGTCGCATGCAGTAGGCAACCCCAGCGGTATTGGGGTCGCCGCAGATTCCGAGCCACGCCTGAGCCACTGACGGAGGAGGAAAATATTCATGCATTGAATCGACAGTTGGAAAATGCAAGAATGCGGTGATAAATATAGTTAGTCCAATATCTCTTACATCTGACCTAGTAAAACTCATCGAGCGAATCTTACACAACTGCATAGATAATTGGTCGATAGAGAATTTGATATTGAACCGCCCTTGCCATATTGGCTTCACACGTGGGTGCTCGATTTGGTGTGGTCATGTCGACCTGAAAAGTCATGTTCAACTAGCTCGATGACAGAAAAAATATGCAGCCTTAGTCACTTTGGATATCACTAAGGCATATGAGAGTGTAGTACATGTGCGCCTAATAAACGCGCTCCAGAATGCACCTCTGCCAAGGTATTTTGTCATCTGCGTAATGAATTCTTAAACAGCGAGGAATTGATTGCTCTCAACGCGCATTGCCTTCACTAAGGTACAAGTAGTCAAGCGGCCTACCACAAGGAGCAGTTCTATCGACATTGCTGTTTAATGTTTACTGAGTACTGTACCTTTGCAAAACGAAGTACATGTGTACGTATACGCCGACGACATCGTGTTTTTTTGCTGCATCAGTGGATTAACATGCTTTGTACCAAACTCTGCAGTCCTGTATGAGTAGCCTAGAATTGTAGTTTGATGGCATTAACCTCTCTCTTAACGTCAGAAAAAGCACCATTTTAATTTTATCTCAAAGCGTTCCTGTGCGATTTCTATTCTTAGTAGACTTAGAAGCAGTCAATGAAGATTGCGTCGGCATGCCCCCATTATGATCTATTGCATGAATATTTGCCCGATAATAGAGTTCGGCTGCGTTTTGTTTTCTGACGAACCTGCATAGAAAATTAGGTCTCTGGTTCTATTAGAGAGAGATGCATTACGTTTATGTCTTGGGCTGCCTAAATTTGTCGTTTTATCAAGAAGCACGCCTGCCTTCTGTTCTCATGCGATTTCATATCCTAACAGTACAAACTTTCCTAAAGATATATGCATAACCATAGAGTAGGTCACAATAAGTTTTCATTAATTAATTGGCCTCATTTTTTAACCATCAGTGGTATCGCTCACGTTGCCCTCAAGTTGTTTTCGTACAAAAACTATTGAACCCATTAAATCTTCAGCTATGCGAGGTGCTCTTACTAAGTTGTATTGTTTCAATCGCTAAAATTTGATTATATTTTTCTAAACAATGCTAAACATTTGCCCTATGGATATCTGAATATTATTTAGGAAGACGATCTAACAAATCTGGATACAAAGACCATGATAGAAACTGATGCGTCCGTCTGTGAAGAGACGACAAGAGTCAGTATTGTGTAACCATATTAAAATTGGTCTTTTCCCATTTGGCTACTTGAATTCACGCCTATCTTTCAGGCGGAATTACTGCCAGTTGTATTCGCTCTAAGCAAATTAATATCACATCTGCCATCAACCGTAATTTTAACTGATTTTGTCTGTCTGTTCTTCACCAAGCACGTCCAGATTGTCAGATACATTAGAAACTGTTTATTCGCTGCTCCCAAGACAGTTACGTCTCGTTCGTTTAGTGTGCGTGCCAAGCCCCAAAGTTCTAGCCTTAAATGAATATGCAGATACGCTCGCAGTAGCGTCCGACGATGATCCTATAATCACCATTTTACCTTCGTCAGCTTTTATCCCTGCGTCGCGATTCAGAAAATATACTACTGCAAATAACTTCGCGCAATCACCGTTGTCAACATCTGATTTCCCGCATCTCAACTGTCCTTGGAACAACAAATGCTACTCCACTAGCAAAATTGAAGTAACGACTACGAGACTACGGTGCGAAGCCCCCCCCTCCCCCCCCCCCCCCCTGAACATTTACCTCTACAGGTCTTGTCTGGCTATATCCCCTTTGTGTCCTATATGCAATGAGAGTGAATCTCTGCAACACTTCTTTTTGACATGCCGCCGATTCATTATTCAAATGAAATTATTTTTAGAAGAACCCATCTAAAAACTTAGCTTGAATTTGACTCTTCCAGTAATTCTTTCTTTAGGGGCTACCGTACTGGCTTACAGCGACAGGAGCGTTTGTGAAGCCCTCTGCATCTTTCTGCCTGAGACAAAAAGAATTGCATGCTAAAATTATTTTTATATTTGTTGTGCTCGCATCACTTTTATCTGTAATACATAGATATTTCATCATTCATATCTGTAATAGTGGATACATTAAATCCCATTTACAAGATACTTATTTCATATCTCCTTAGTTTTGGTGTTGGGCTGCTGAGCACGAGGTCACGGGATCGAATCCCGGCCACGGCGGCCGCATTTCGATGGGGGCGAAATGCGAAAACACCCGTGTGCTTAGATTTAGGTGCACGTTAAAGAACCCCAGGTGGTCAAAATTTCCGGAGTCCTCCACTACGGCGTGCCTCATAATCAGAAAGCGGTTTTGGCACGTAAAACCCTAAATATTATTATTATTATTATCTCCTTAGTTTCCTCAAAAAAGATTGATAACTGTTTTTCACCGCCCGATTGATGGCTGATCCCCCATAGCGGGCAGCGCCCATTTCACTACTGAAAATGAACAAAAGGAATTTGAGACCGAAATCACCGCACCGACTGGTAGTGGGCCAGTGCCATCAGCACCTTGGCCGTGGGAGGGGCAGTATGGGAGCGCTAGTATAATGAGCGACACCGGTGCCAGCGGTGGAAGACGACGACGACGAACGCTCGAGCAGGGGCACGAGTGCATTCGCGCGGTTACGCCGAGGGACGGCGACGTTCAACCCAGGATTGGGCGCGAAGAGCTGCGCTGTAAATCAACGCAGTGAGCTTGTCCCCTAAAGGCTGCGAAACTAGGTGGAAATAAGACGTCTGTTTCCTTCTTTTTCTCGTTTTTTTTTTGTGGGAACCATGGTCCAAACAAACAAGTATCCAAAAGAATGTTTTATTCTTTCACCTATGCGCCTTCTAGAAAGAGGCTACGCCGTCCGGTCATCAAACCTGAAAGTTTGTCAGTTCTTAACTTCAACTGTTGAGCAGCAGAAGGTGAGTGCTGTGGGTTCGTTCATGCTTCCCTCTCCCTTTCCCCATAATATCTCCACCTCTGCACTGCCCAACCCTGTGCAAGGTAGCCAACAAGATCTACCTCCGGTTAACATCCCTGTTTTGTGTACATGAGTATTTTTTCATCTTATCATTACATTATCGCCAATATAACCCTCACCAATAATTAGTTCATCATTTGAACTTGGTATCTCATTTTTATTAAGTTTACTTTGCTACATTATGTGTTTCGAAACACTTCGAAAGTGCAACAAATGTTGGGTCAAAGCCGGTCACCCCACACACATACACGCGCGCATGCATGCACGCACGCGCGCTGTTACATCGTGCCAGGCAGGTACTCCTACAACGGCTGACATCAGGACATCAGGACTGCGTGTGACAACTCAGCCCATAATGCAGACAATTCGTCTCAATAACTTTGACATACTGAAAAAAAAAGAAAAACGATCTCCCCGACCACCGTAACCGTAAGTCTAAGCGCTACATAGTTCCTGCAGGATTATTCAGCGCTGTCTTGCAATGTTTTTTTCCCGGAAATTCGTATTGCTCTCAGTATCTTTTCTTTTTCTTTTCTTTTTTTCTCGCTGTTAAAAACCAACAAAAGGCAACACGTGATGCGCAACTTTTTTTGAACTGGGAATAAGAAAAATAAACAAAGCCGCTGATAACGGCTTGCGTCCCTGGCATTCCGGTCGGTTTCGATCGAAGCGTCTTTTTCAGACTCTCTGGCCAAGCAGACTGTCCAGAACGCGTCAGCGCTTTGGTACAGGAGACTCGCACCTCCCCTTTGCTGGAGTGACAAAAATGCGCTTTGGAGTTTTGCAATGGAGGACGCGGACTAATTGCGCAAACCGCAAAGGGTGGAACGTCGTTTTGAGTTTAGGAGACGTGTTCGTGCTAAGAAAATGTTTTGGTTGGTAACCCTGCTTGTCTCGGGTGTCATCACCAGTGGTTGCAGCCTTACTTGCACGGGGTCGGAGCAGCAGAACGATGTCCTACCAGGAAAGGCAGGGTCGGTCTGGGTTGACTGCGGTGACCGAAAGAGGCTGCAGCAGCAACCTGTTCACCGTTACCGCAAGAATTGTATCATTTCGGCATTGTGCCATGTTGGCCTAGTTGGTGCACAGCTTAAAAATGATGCGTGGCGTAAGGTTAAAAGCAACAGAATAAATAAGAGGAGAAAGAAAGAGCGTATAATTTTGACACTCAGGATTTAAAAAGAAAGTGTTTTCATTTTCAACATTCTACACCGCTTATACTAAGTGCATTCGCGAGGTCCGCTAAAATAACCTTTGCACAATGAGTTGGACCGGCGAAGGGGATTCATAGGACCACGGACGTCATACAGATGGTGATACAGACTTATTTACGAGTTATTGAATGAAAAGTGCTAATTGAATTTTAATATACCCTTTGTAGATTGCCATTCACAAGTATTTTGCAGCTTCTGTGCACAATTTTATATTGTTAATAAAAACGGATCATGTTTATTTATTTATTTGGTCCGGAGTTCTCCGAAGTTCTGCAGTGTGAGAGAATTGGAATAGATGACATGTTTCCTGACTACCAGTATTTTTAATAATCTGAATAAAAAAAAACAGTTCTGTCTTTATTTCGCCAATGTAAAAGATTCCTCGTCAGTCTTCATCGAAAATTTTCGTTCACAGGGCAAGTTGTGAAGTGCGATCTGTGGAGCACTCCAGCAAAAATCTTTAAAATTACGCATTTCTCAAATTCTTGCTGTATATATTAGTCGAGAAAGGAGAAATTGAAATGCTGGGTCACCATGCTACCGTGATGGCACTTCACTGCGAGTAACGCTGTCTCTCTCTCTCTCTCTCTGTCTCTCTCTCTCTCTCTCTCTATTTGCCTCGTCTAGCATCCTCAAGCGCCATTTCCTCTTCCCTGCCTTCTCCCAGACCGGAGCCGAGTTGCTGCGTCACGATTACGCCACGAGTACGAGCAGAAACCAGCGCTAAACGACAGGACGAAGAAAGGGACACAGACCACTCTCTTGGTCCTGTCGTTTAGCGCTGTTTTCTGCACGTAATCATGAACCAACCAGCCCAAATGCACACTTTTCTGACATCACGAGCCCCAGCTCACGTTTTCCTTTCTTTCTTTATTGTTCCTTTCTTTGACTTTTTTGCTGCATTGTGCGCTTCGAGCGACGGTTTTACGCATTCTCTGCTTTATGTGATTTACCGTGCCATAACCGGTGATGATGCAGGCAGTGCGCATTAGCATTTATGTGTGTGGTCTCGAGTATTCGGCGAGAGGTCCCTTAGACGATGGGCGTACGAGATTTCGTTTACAATTGCAACTGTTTTCGCGCCGCGCAGCGGTGTTTGATACTTTTTTATACACGATAGCCAGCGCATGCACATCGCGCTTGTCTTTTAGCAGTGCCCAAGCCTCATAAAGGGTAACAATGTTTGAAAGACTTTGCGAAAAAGCTCAGTATATCCTTTCGAATGTTGAATACAGTGTCCCTGTATCAAGGGAACGTGTTTCTGCAGTGATTGAAATATGCGCCTTATGGAAAACTCAAATTACTACAGCCCACTCTTAGAAAAACTGAAGCCGAGGAAGTCGGGAGATATGGCAAGTTATTTTTTATTTAATACCATCATCATCATCATCATGATTTTTATTTTCATCACTGAATACAAGGTGAAAAAGGGAAAGCCGGAAAAAAAGCCGAAATTTCTTGGGCTTGACAAAGCTCCGGTCTCCCAGACAGGCACCGTAGCGGCTGGTGTGCAACACAATCACGCATAAAGTGTGGATGTAACAGCATTTTAAACAAGTATATGCAGATACTTTCATGTTATGGAAACTAGTTATAATACAGTTGTGTAAAATAACTTCCATTCAAGAATTACAATCTGTTATCTTCCATATTATTTAACACAGACTAAATCTCACATATCACAAGAATGCAAAAGCAATATATATACACACATGTACACACATATATATACACACACATATGTATACATACACATACACACATAGATATTACAAATTTCATGGGAGTGTACAATAAACACAAGTTGCCACCAGGAAACGTTCTTTTTTTAGAAATTATTCTACATATCTGCAAATATATATGTGCATCTATGCTAAAAAATACAAAAAAAAATCTGCATATAGGCTGCTGTTTTGGCGATAGACACCCCGGCATCGTAGCCCAGGGCGTCATCACATCCTCGAATTTTAGAAACGCGAAGACGTCCTTTGCAGCATCCAGTTTACAACTCAACCACTGCCACGTGGTCCAGGCACAATCAGTGCAGCGGAAACCTGGTTTCTAGGAATAAAAGTTACAAGTGTGAACGTATAGACACAACGAAAATACATGATAAGTTCTGCGGAACTGTTAGAGCAGTTAACAATACACATCTATAAGAACAAATTCAATATTTTATTTTTGTTTAGAGATAACACATCAATGTTTCGTTGGCTGACATAGTTAAGTAGGGAAGGTAGTGTATGTTTAAGGCGTTGACAGCCATAATTAGTACGTGAGAAAGGGATCTGCCATGGTGGCTGGCGACGATACGAATATGTGCTTCTATTTTCTTGTAAAGTTGCCAGGGTTAGGAATGAATCGAGTTTTCCCAGCATAGCATTTTTATAACTTCGTAATGTTTTGAATTTATATATGGTCACGAGCTCTGATTACTCTGTTTTGTTCGAAAAGCTCTTGCGTATGTTCGAAAAAAGACACGTTCGCTATCGCCCGAATCGCTTTCTTTTGAAGTATTTCTAGTATTTGAATATCTTGCGCTGTAGTGTTACCCCATATAAGTGAACAGTAACTGAGGTGTGAATGGAAAAGAGCATGATAAATGAGACGCTTAACTTTAAAAGGTAATGCACTTCGATTCCGATTTAACATACCAACAACTTTACCTACCTTTGAGCAAACATGACTAACATGTTCATTCCAGGACATCTGCGCTGTGAATATTACGCCTAGTGTTTTTATGGATGATGTCATGTTAATTTTATATGGACCCAAAACAATATTATCTGGCAATGTAATAGAACTTCCCGGAGCATGAAAAATAACGCATTTTGTTTTGGTTTCATTGAGGATGAGGCCGTTTGCCTTAGACCATGCTCGAAGCCCATAACAAACGGAGCTTGCTATAGGCGTTATTTCTTTTAAATCATTACCTGTAAAGAAAACAGGGCAGTCATCTGCATACGCGACAAATTTACACATATCGCTTACTTGTACAATATAATTAATGTAATACAGGAAAAGTATCGGACCAAGGATGCTACCTTGGGGCACACCCGCTGTCAAAGTTTTTATCTGCGATCTGTTCTCATTAATTTCAACAGACTGATGTCGGCTTTCTAAATAGGATCGGATAAGTTCTAGTGTTATACCTCGGAAGCCATATTTTTCCAGCTTTATCAGCAGCAATTTATGGTTGACTCTATCAAAGGCTTTGCTGAAGTCTAAGTATAACCCTAAAGTCAGAAATTTTTTTCAATGTTCTCCAGAATAAGCTCCTTCTGTATATTTAAAGCAGTTTCCGCAGACTGATTTTTCTTAAACCCGTGTTGACAGTCGGTTACCAAGCCATGTTTTTGTTAAAAATTATCAATACGAAAGTTAACAATTTTTTCGAGTCCCTTTGATAGCACAGGAAGTATAGACACAGGTCGATAGTTGCCAATATTATTTTGTCACCTCCTTTGCGAATAACTATTACTCTCGCTACCTGCATATTGCGCGGGAAAACTCCGGTCGACAGGGAAATATTGAAAATGTGCATTACTGCAGGTGCAACTAAGTCTATGACGTACTTAATTGGCCTAATTTCTATGTCATCTGCGTCTCGACTGTGGCTGTTCTTCAAGGATGAAAATGTTGTAATCACCTCAGGGATGCTAGTAGGCGTTAAAAATAAAGATTCTCTTAATGAAACTGCTTGCATTGTATCTTGAATGTCGTGGTTTACGCATCCTACTTTAACAAAGAAATTGTTAAAATGGTTCGCAAGTTCTGTATCACCTACAAAGGTGCCATCAATGTTCAACGTATCTGTTCGTGTATCGACTGACTTCCTATTTAGTGTTTCGTTTATTTTTTTCCATACTTTGTCACTTCTGCGCATGCAATCATTGTTAGATATACGGCTGTAGTAGTAATTTTCGCCTTTTCTTTTTCTTTGTTCAATTTATTCCTAAACTGTTTATATTCTTTCCACTTTGACAAGTCCTTCGACTTGATAAAAGACAGATAAAGCTTCTTTTTTTGGTTGATTTGCCTAATGAGTTCTTTCGAGATCCATGGCTTGCGCAGCTTTCTTCCACTCCGGTAGTTTTCAAGCTGAAATTTGTAGTGCACCGTTTTCAGTTTGCTCATAAATTTATCATATGACTCATCGGCATCTTCGATGGCAAAAATATCGCTCCAGTTTATTTTGTGCACAGCTTCTCTGAATTTATCTAGCGTTTGAGCCGATATCTTGCGGTACGTTGTCTTTTCAGTGCATGCACTTTTAACGGCGCCTTTACGTTCTAGAAAAAGATATATAGGCATATGATCCCTGATATCGCAGCTTATGACGCCCGATGTCGTGTTATCGATAGTCGACTTTATTATGAAGGTGTCTAGTAATGATGACGTAGTAACGGTTATACGTGTCGGGGTCTGATGATGTCGCAGAAGTCATTGCACTCTAGGATAGATACAAATTGCGCAGTAGGTGCTGAATTTGTCATCATGTCAATGTTGAAACCCCCGCCCAGTATAAGCAGATAGGCGTTTTCATTTACGTATGACAGAAGGTTATCTAAAAACTAAAAAAAAGCTGTGTGGCTGGCATTAGGGCGTCGAAGGAGAAAATTGAGAATCATTCTGATACCAAAGCAGAGCGTCAGTACAAAGACTGAGGTAAACAATTTTAGACCCATTGCCTTAAATTCAATATTCGGAAAAATATATGAAAATTATGATATCGAAGAATATATCGTCACCTACATATTGATAAGCTTATTAGTAGTTACCAATATTGCTTTACATACGGTACATCAGCAATACATGCAATGAATAATATCTATAGGATTGCTGACAGAGCAAAAATCGATAAGCTAAAGATAGCTATCATATCCCTATAAAAACACATTTGGCAGCGTAGAAACAACGGGAAGTTTAAATGAACTGAAAAACATAATTCAGATAATTATAGAGCATCTTGAATTAGGAAGGAACAGCGCCAACTAAGACGATCACGAGAGGGAGAACGACACAGGACAAGCGCCAAAAATAATGGCGCTTGTCCTGTGTCGTTCTCCCTCTCGTGATCGTCTTAGTTGGCGCTGTTCCTTCCTAATTCAAGTACTCACCATCTAGCCCAAATGCATGTTGTCCTGAATTACAGAGCATCAGATATGATTTACCTTCCCAATCTATTGAATTTCCCTTGCTTCAAGATACACCACAATATTGACCTTTCAGTCCAATCTTTTGGAACCTAATAGTTGCTAAAATTTTAAACACGCGAATGCTACCAGTAGTACAAATACATGCTTTCGCTCACACCATTACGCTCACAATAACGGCAGAAAGAAGGAATCAGCTAGAAATAAAGGGCAACGAAGCAGTAAGAAAAATACACACCTGGAGCGAAAAAACAACTTGACATTCTCAAATGGAAAATGCCAATACCTAACTGTAGGAAATCAATGTCAAACCAGACCACCTATACTAAAATTGGGAACCTCTAACATAAAGAAACCAACGAAATCAAAATACTGTGGGTTACTTTTGACACTAACTTAACATTCGCAAGTCATCTTAGGAACATTAAAAAGAAAATCCAGACAATAACAATTGGACTATCAAAGTTTGAAGGCAATTGCTGAGGAATATTACCTAAACAACTAAGGGATATCCATATTAGACGAATAGAAAAAACAATAGTATACGGGTTACCGATATGGTACTCCAAGAAGTCATATAATAAAGAAACTAAGAATTGTACAAAGACAACCATTAATTAATATGTGTAAAGAATATCGAACAATACCAAATATAGCACTAAATGTAATTGCAAATGTACCCCCAGTTCTTCTGACAATGGAAAGGGAGAATGAACTCTACCAAAATAAAGAAAAAATGTTTACATGGTATAAACAAAGCTTTACTGGATATAATATGAAACCAACCCCGGTCGTATGGATAATGCATCCAGCTATATTTAAAGCATTCAAGTATGATAACAATGTAGTTCGAGCAGATACAAATATATATATATATATATATATATATATATATATATATATATATATATATATATATATATATATATATATATGAATGGATCAGAACAGAATGGCAGATGAGGAGCAAGCTGTGTGGTACTCGACAAAAAGGCAATATATTAGAGACAAAACTATTTAAACTACCAGCGTGTTCGAATAATTTTGAAGCAGAGGCAATAGGTGTTACTAAAGCATTGGACACTGTTAAGCCATGGACAGTGCAAACTCTTACCAAACTCTACCCGATAACTTATCTACCTTAAATGTCTTGGAAACCCTTATAACAAAAATTACCTCATCCTTAAAATTAAAAAGTGCTCATCACTAGGAAAAACTTTAACATATCACTTACGTATGTTCAATCACATAGGGGAGTAATTGGCAACTAAACCGCAGAAGAACTAGTTAAAAAAGCAAGTGCACATGGGGAATACGGGGAGGCACAAATAGCAGCGAAATTTATCAAATAGAAATTAAAAGGAAAAACTAGTGACAAAGGAACCTCGAATGGGATCAAATAGGTAAAGAAACAAATTTTTTCCAATGGATAAAGAACATAAAGGACATACCGGCTCACTTTCCATTAGAACACTTGACAACCCAGGCGGTCTCAAGACAGGGCCAGTTACCCTGCTGTCTTTGAAGAGTCCACATCAGTGAGGACGAGTGCTCCAAAAGTGGAGAAGAGACATCATCCTTCGACCGCTACTTTACCTCATGTTAATTTGTAAAAACAGAAAGAGAAAAATTACAGATAAAGTACAGGCAGAACGTAGGGCTCCACAAACAAGAAATTATTTGAAATAAAAAAGATGAAATCAAGCTTATACAAGAAATTCCTAAGCAAGTTAATGAAAGTGTATTAACATAATAGCATTAAGCTCTGTCAAAATTACTACTCTTAAACAAACCAAACGGAGCGTGTAGGCTAGGGGGGAAAAGGACGAGGGGCGGACAAAATACGAAAACCCTTGTAGTAAATATAGGAGTTGCATGTGGTGAATTAACGAATCAATCCTGGCAACAGGTGAGGGAAGTATACCTATATCGGATAGTATGTATGCATATATATATATATATATATATATATATATATATATATATATATATATATATAGTCATATCATAAGAAGCCAACAAACACTGACACCAAGGACAACACAGGGGAAATTACTTGTGCGTAATAAATGAAATACAGAAACGATAAAGTAATGGAAATTAAAGTGGATGAAAAAACAACTTGCCGCAGGTGGGAACCGAACCCACAACCTTCGCACTTCGCGTGCGATGCTCTACGAATTGAGCTACCGCGGCGTCGTTTTCCCATCCACTTTCTTGGGTATTTATGTGTCCTAGTAGAACCCTGGGAGTGTTAGCCAGCGCCACCACTCGCAGACCTTGGCGGCGGACGTGGACCGTCTTTTTTGCCGCAGGCGTCACGAGAACGTGATCTCTTTAGGGTGAAGGCAACCGGTCAATAAACCCCCATATGCTACCTGAAGGCATCAATGTTGCAGGATTCGAGACCCTCGTTATGTAATGAACGAGAAGAAAGGGGTTAACCGAGGGACCCGATTTTTATTTACTCATATCATAAGAAGCCAACAAAGAGTGACACCAAGGACAACATAGGGGAAATTACTTGTGCGTAATAAATGAAATAAAGAAACGATAAAGTAATGGAAATTAAAGTGGATGAAAAACAACTTGCAGCAGGTGGGAACCGAACCCACAACCTTCGCATTTCGCGTGCGATGCTCTACCAATATATATATATATATATATATATATATATATATATATATATATATGTGTGTGTGTGTGTGTGTGTGTGTGTGTGTGTGTGTGTGTGTGTGTAAATGCTTATACCCCCAAATTTACAACCAGGTCGGAGAAAATGTCGACACCCTGAATCCACAAGGCGGGTGACTCAAAGCGGCTCCAAACACCCGAGGAGGTGTAAGAAGGAGTAGTGCATTCCCGAGCGACCCGAAATGGGGAGCATAAGAAATGAAAACGGGCGTATCAACTACCCCACAATGATTCCACCACTCAAGCCTCCTGGATTCACGAGGTGGGCAATTCAGTTGCGTCTTCAAAACTCCAAAATAGGGGCAAGAAGGAGCAGGCATTTCATGGAGCCCCTGGAGCGGCGTCGAAAAAAAAACTTAAAAGCTAGAAAAGCTGTAGCTCACCACACGCTTGACTGATGCCAACTTGAACGAGGCGTCAAGATGAATAGGAAGCAAATCCTTTGCAAAAAAAAAAAACAATCTTGCTGGAAAGGAAAACTTCGGAATACAGTAACGGGAGAAAAGAGAGGCTTCCCAAACGCGAATTCCCAAGAATATACCTCCTAATATATATATGTAATAAAAACAGAAAGAAACAAATGTGTGAGAAAGCTGCTTCTGTACACGTTTAAAAAAACGCTACTGAGAAATCCAATACAATATACCATTACACTCCCTCTCAATTTCTCTACTTGCCAATGCCCTCGATCATATAGCCATAAAATGTGACGATAACTAAGCGACTCAGAAAAAGAAAGAGAGAAAAAATGGAGGCAAGGAAGAAGGGGGAAGGAGGAAGGGAATGAGAAAAATTAGAAAAAATAAATAAATAAAAAATAAAATATCAGGCTAGGAAAGATAGAGGGAAAAAAACTCACTTTCAAACAATACCATAATGATTTGGAATGAACCTAACATGTTTTGAAAATTTAGTATCTATTACGCTAATTCTGATTAGTTATAATTCACGAAGCACACGACTATTCCATTTGTCACAATGCTAAGGATCAAGAATATTTCCCTTAGTTAGGTCAGAAAACTGCAAATCCAACGGGATCCCCTCAGAACGAGGAATTAAAAAGGAAGCGAAATAAGATTATAGGTCACAAAGAAATTAGAGATACTACAATAAATCGACTGTGGTAACCCATAAAAACAACAACACTGATTTAATGTTACTATATCTGCCATTCTGCTTTAAATAGATAAAGCTAACAGCCTAATTAATAACTTACAAACCGGGCGGGGGGAGCTGTTTCTGATTAAACCTTTTTTTATTTTCCAGATTGACCTCTTACTAAGTCAAAAGGTTAAGAAATAAGATAAGATGAAAAAGAAGAGAGAGGAGACTCACAAGAGCGAAAATCCAAAGAAAACAAACCCAGAAAAAGCCAAAAACCGGTAATAGTTAAATATGTTAGCCGCAAGGCCACCTAATTTTGTAAAGTTGCGCAGCCGGTCCACTCCCTGGCTCTGGTGTAGTTGGTAGTAGAGTCCTTCATCCGTTTCTCTTCCCTTTCTTTTCCCTTCCCTCTCAAAAGATTTTTATTAGCAATGCCCTGTTCATATATTTTAATTGGCAATGTCTGTTATATTTCTATGGTTGGGTAAGAGATTTTGTTTTTATTACTTTACGCCTCACAATAACAAATGTCTTTAAATAGGCTTGAATCCACCAGATGATCCGAAAATGCACAACCAAGCATTCTATCTTGTGTAAAAGACTACCATATGGCACCTTATCAAAAGCCTTGCAGAAGTAAAAGAAAACCACGTCTGTCTGCCCGGACATATCAAGCACGCGTGCAAATTCGTGCACAGATAAAACAGCCTGAGCAACTGCGGACAACCCCTGCCTAAACCCGTGCTGGTTATCAGACAAAATATTTGGATCATTCAGGAACATTCGCAAGTAGCCGGCAACAATATCCTCCAACATTTTGCAACCACTACATGTAATGGAAACAGGTCGATAATTTGCATCTGGCAATCGATCGCCCTTTTGAAATACAGGAACCGCACGTTCGTACATTACAAATGCGATGAACACAGGTAACGCGCATTGCAAGACAAAATCTGCGCACACGAGCATAGGTTGTGGTGCGATGTGGTACACGGTTCTGAGCAGGGGAGTGCCAGCGAACTGAACAGGCAACAGGAAAAGCGACAGGAACGCAAAATCTAAGGACAACATTTTACTGGGATAAATTTGTGCACTACATTCAACTTAGTTTTTGTCTTGATCGCGGTTTTCTTTTACTGATTCTTTTTCTGTTCGCTGGCATTTCCCTACTTGGATCCACGCACATAAGTGTACAAAACCGATGGTCTTGATTAATGTAGTATCATAAATACTTGAGAGGAAAACAAGCTGTTAGATTGGTCCCACTTCGCTGATTGGAGTCTTCTTTTTTTTCTCTTAGGGAAGTGCGGGGCGCGTAGGGGGTGAGTTTACCATACCGTGTCCCGCTTAAACGGCGTTTCCCATGAGGCGATTGTCATCGCAGTTGCATAAAAAAGAAAGAAAAGAGGAAGGGAAAAGATCCGTCGAAACTGCGCCGTGAGCTTATTCCGCGCTTTACCTTGGTTGTGGTGGCCGTTGGGAAATGTCGTTTGTCATTCAAGGAATCCTGAGGACTGCAACAAATTGTGAAATTGTGGGAAGTCGTGAATTGCCAAATCCGCGCGTACCATCAGCATCCACACGCGAATAGGTCAAATAAAGATGTGCGCATTTCACGCACTGTAGGAATCGATGTAAGCGAAAATTTGTATGCTGTTTGCTTTGATTGACGGTAATTAGCGGTGATGTCAGCGGCGAACGTGTAATTTCTTCAGCGTTTAGTGCAATACGGCAGTGGTGAGTTGATGTCAAACGTTACCTTGCGTGGACCACTGCTGTTTGTCTGCGTAGTCCACAGAACACACAGGGAGACGGGCTTGCTTGTTATCATTTTATGACATAGCACATCGTATCGTGGCAGAAGGGTTAAAATTTTATCGAATTATAGGGCTGTACATAATTCACTTAATTATTATAATTGCATGCATACGTTGTAAACATCAATTCGAGGTCTGCATGACATTTCGCTGCGTAGCGAAGACGCTCTTGCTCCGCGCGGCGCTTCTTTGGGGCCTAGGTGCCCTCGACGATGAGCGCACGCTTTGGAGCCATATTTTTGGGGCATGTTTAGCGCTCCTTCCGCATATGTGGCCAGCACGCTCTTGAGACGCCGGCTCCAGGCGCTCTCTTCATGCTATGGACGATTGTAATGTTTACACTATCACAGCCCAGCACCTGCATTTTTGTCTCATAGAAAAGCGGGCAAAGCACGTGCCATACGCACAAACTGCGAAACGCTGCCGCGACGGAGCTGGCAGCGCTTGGTGCAGCGGCAGCGTTTGGCAGTCTGGTGTTGTTGCAAGAAGCCCAGCGGCGTGCGCGAGCATGGTTGGATGGATGATATGTGCTTCCCTTTTGGAACGGGCGGTAGGTTGCGCCACCAAGCTCTTGTTATTATGGTGCCTAATGTCTTACCTGTGTTAAAAGGAGAAAAGGAACCCCACGAAGAATTCCCATCGCCAAATTTTCTGAGCCCCTATTGGGGATTTTGTTTTCGTATGCCTCCATTGTTTGTCGTTTCCCTACTTTTCTTTTACCAATCTTCCAATCGCCTCTTACTTAATCTCTACTGCGGACATGCTTGCTTTCCCTCTGATCTCACTGAAGCCAAGGGCTTCAAGGAGGCCAGAGGTGCCTAAATCTACCGCTGGGCAGATATCTTCACATTCTAATACGACATGCTCCATCGTTTCCCTAGCTTTACCGCAACAAGCACATGCTTCTTCTTCCTTCTTATATCTCGCTTTATAAGTGCGTGTTCTAAGGCATCCTGATCTCTCTTCGAAAAGTAATGCGCTTCCCTTCGAGTTATCATAAATTGCTTATTTCCTGATTTCGTTTTTTCCTCTTAATAGTTACTCATAGCAGGTTTCTTTTCCGCTTCCGCCACCTATGAGATTATCTCAGCCTCTCTGACATTGCGCTTGACGTCCTTTTATTGCTGTGTTGCTCCCCATACAGGCCGCATACTTGCTCGTACGCTTCCCAGTTTTTTTTTTCATCGGTGTGAATCAATGTTATTCCTGTACAGATACCTGAACACTCTGCTAGCTCATTTACTTTCTTCCATCTTCCCCAGTCGTTCTTCATAATTAATTTTGCTGTAAGCTTCCATCACTTAAAAACTTGTCCAGCCCATATCACCCTGCACAGCTTAATTTGTAGTCTTCCCATGAGCGCCTAATGCAAGGCGTCCCACTGACCTCCGGTTGCCATCGAGTCCTCATTGTACGCCTGACTTCTAAGCAAATAGCCGCATTTCCAAATGTAAGTCCTGCAATCATTACACGTTTCCACGTACCCCGGAGTACCTCGTACTAATTGTATCCCTATAGCGCTCGGTGTTTTATTATGGGCGCATTTCTCTTCCCCTTTGCTGTTATTGTTTTTCCTGTGTTTCAATATGTAAGTTGCCTTTGTTTATATATATATAAAAGTATTTATTCTTTTACGCGAGGTATTTCTTGACCCTGTATTGTCTGGAGGCGCAAGACCAGGAGCAAGACCAGGCGGCGAACGTCATCTGGTGGTGCTTCAAGAAATCCACAAACGCGCGAACAAGACCACAGCGTAAGCGCTAGGAAAGTCGGGAGAAGACGCAAAGAAATCTTCGGTTTTAGAAGACGTACTTCGGATTCCATACTGTCATTTCTAGGGGTTTGTCAACACGCTCAAATGAACTACATTTTCAGGTTGCCCTACGGGTTGTTGTGCCTGGCCGTCCTTTTGGGCAAAGGATGCACACCGACGAGAGGGCAGGTAAGGAATGCAATTCACGCTTGATCGTCTTTTGACACCAAAGAGCTGGCGATGAAACCAGCGTCACCTGAAGCTAATTGACGGTGATTACGTGCCGCGTCTTTGTCTGTCCGACTATCCTGAGCTGACGAACGAGACGAGTTCTGGAGTCCCAAACACTGATGGCGCATCATCGGTCATGTGCCACCTGCCGCCTACGCTGGCGACTTCGTAGGAACAGTGTCGACCCCGATTTCACATGGCATTGCATCTTCGGTGCATTGAGGGCGGCATTTCGGGTGGCATTTCACAGGCTATCCGACAGTGCCAATTGGCTGAGAACAGTGAATTCCCTCGAATGAAAGGGGGAAGAGAGAGAGAGCGAGAGAGAAGGAGGCATAGGAAGGCAGGGAGGTTAACCGGAGGTAGTTCCGGTTGGCTACCCTGCACGGGGGGAAGGGTTAAGGGGGAGAAAAAGAGAAAGAGAATGGAAGGAGGAGATATAGAGAAAGAGAGACGAGCACGAACAAACTGCGTACTCTAAAGAGCGGTAGGGGCCGGCGTTCTTAAAGTCTATCGAGAAGCCCCGTACACCGCAGGAACCTTAATAACGCGAGTAAGGCCTTCAGCGGGGACGTTCTTTGGGAGTACTGACCTAAAGCTTTGAGTTCTGTTAGTGGACGATTGTCTAACTGGCCCAGTACTCCGCACATCCCTTGTCTCTGGGCACTATATCGCGGGCAGACACAGATATGTGCGAGGGTCTCATCGCTATTGCATGTGTCGAACGTGAGGTTGTTGGCCATTCCAATAAGGAAAACATATGAGTTAGTAAATGCAACGCCTAGCCACAGACGGTACAGCATGGTCCGTTCACGTAGTGGTAACCCAAGTGGTAGGTGCATCCGTATGTCTGGAGAGAACGAACGCAAATTACACACGGTGAAAACGTTCGAGTCCCACAGAGGCGAAGTACATTCACGGGACATCAATCGCAGTCCAGCCGCAGCGTCTGTTCGCGAAAGCGGAATCAAGACACGTTGACCCCTTTCACGTGCAGATCAGGCGGTTTCATTAGCGTGGTCATTTCTACTGATGCTGCAGTGTCATGGAAGCCGTTGAAAGATTATGTTGTGTCCCTTGTCATGGCTGCGATGATATATGTGTCCGATTTCTAAGGCCAGTTGTTCATTGGATCCGTGCCGTATTAGGCTTTGTATGCACTGAAGGGCTGCCTTGGAGTCACTAAAGACTGTCCATTGTTGTTGTGGTTCCTGATTAATAAAATCAAGCGTAGGACGGAGTGCCGCAAGTTCAGCACCCGTCGATGTGGTCACACGGGAAGTTTTTAATTTGATTTCTTCAGATGTTTCCGGGATGGATGACTGCAGCAACACAGCTATTGAGTTTTACCGAACCATCTGTGTAGAAATGTTGCCGGAATATGTGCACGTTGTGAATGTGCGAAAGAGGGAAATTGACTGCTTAAAAAAGGGGGCTGGAGTATTGAAGAGGGGGCTCGGACATGCAAAGAATTTAGGATGTAGTGTGCTCCGAGAGTCATGGAGCCGTTCTTCTAAATGGTCATCAGGTATGTTTGTGCATAAAAGTAGTTTTCTCATTGCTTTCGACCTCTTTTTCTACTTGCATCTGGCACAGCAGTAGCCACGGAACGTTCGTGGCCGCTCGGACCCCCTACTTGACAACAGGGGATGGTAGCTTATGGGATCGTCCAGCATTGGCTGCATCAGTGTGGCGAGTGCGGCGTATTTGCTTCTCTTTCCGCCACACTCATTAGCGCAGGCAGTCGGTAATGGTGTGTTTGATGTTGCTTGTGATTTTGACTCGCAGACCAAGAATTGATTGTCCATGGCTGGATTTCTAGTGGGGAAGAAGCACAGGGTGCGCTGTAAACGTTGACTAGTTTAAAGTCCATGTAGCCCTGCAAATTTGTGAGGAGCTGGGAACTTGGAGGAGGCTGTGGAAACCAGCGAAGCTATTTCAGAAAGAAAAGAACTCGTAGAACGAGAGAGTAAGGAACGCGAAGAGCGTCAAAGGAAGGAGTGCGAAGAGCGAGAAAAGTGCGAAAAGAGAATCTGATACGGCTTAAACAACTTCAGAGCAATGGTCGTCGCAAGAGTACGGCACGACCCTATAGTTCAAAATGAAAAACCTTCTGCACCGTTTCTGAATGAGTGAACACATTGCCCTTTACCTCGCACACTTTAAAAGGGCATGTGAAAAAACAGGCTTCAATAAAGTCGTTTGGCCGCAGAAGTTGCTGACTCTGTTACCATGTAAAATCTCAAATGTGATGATTGCACGACTGAGTCAGGAGGACTATGAAGTGTATGACAAAGTAAACGCTGCACTGTAGCGTAAATTTCGCTTGTCGGCAGAGGCTTTCAGCCAGTACTTTAGGTAAGGCGAATCTCACCCGGATTTTGCCTACGAGGTTACAGTCAACTTAGTGGAGTTGCTCAAAAGCGCACAAGTCTACGACGACCAATACAACGCAGTTGAGTTCTCGAGAAGATTTGTCGAGGAATTCCCTAGGAATGAACGCTTTGGGTGCAAGATCGGATGACAGATTTATACGTAGAGAGAGCAGCAGAACTCGCCGAGGATTACTGCACGCACCCAAGTTTCTACAGTACGCCGAGACGACTAGCGAGAAGCGACAAACCGGATTTCGTTCCGGGAAGCCAGAGGCTAAGTAATCTTTTAAGAGGAATTTGAAACAGAAGACTTCAAATTCCCTAGTCACGCCTCAAGAGAAACATGGTGACGCAACTAAACTATAACGCAAGATACGAAGGCGCCCACTGATGGTGTGCGTGCGCTGGAGGCGCGGAAAACAGTGGTTACAACTGCGGAGAAAAAGGCCAAAATGACAAAAACTATGAGAAGCAGGTGGTATTTGCCACAATTCAGAACTACGGTGAGAACCTGCACCCGTTAAAGCCGTATATGCAGCAGATTTCAGTTAATGGCCGGGTGCATAGGGTATTGACAGACTGTGCGGAATCAATGAATGTAACTCATCCTAGCTGTGTATATCGCTACAATTTTACAGGAGAGTCCGTTTAGTTTCAGCAAGTGGTCGAAGAGCAAAGCACTTGCCTTCCAATAGTAAGGGTGGTGATAGAGGGCCCTTTTTGACCAACTGAGTACGGAGGCGGCAACTTCGGCCAGCCTGCCAGAGGAAGTCGCCTGTTTCCTTTCGAATATGTCAGAGCAGATGCTGTTGGAAAGGCAGACGTACTGCGAAACCCGAGAGGGCAACGTAATTTGAACTGCATTGCGATACTGGCCGCTCCAGCCCATCAGACTTTTTTTTTTTTGACATCTTCTTTAAGACCGTAGATGACTATGTTACTTCGACGGCTTCTGTTTTCGAGGTCTTCAATTTTGCTATGCAAGCCAGTAAATTCCTTGCGTACTGCGGAAACACTTGCTTCGCATTTCTCAACCATCTCCTGACATTCCCTAAGTGACGCAAGCGTGGCTTAAATCTGCAAAAGACGCAGCTGCACATCCAGCATGCCGCTTCCTAAAGCTGAGTGCGAGTCCTTAATATCTGGGACAACGCATACTATCTGATCTGTCTTATCAGGACCAGCGTTTTCTTCCATACCGCCATTGAGTTTCAACAACACCAAAATTATACGAACAAATTCCAAGTAACAGCGAAGTATGCACTGGGGCTTGGTAGCACAATGAAACCAACACAACCACTTATAGTGTATTTAACAAAAAAACCCTCATCACTAACCTGAATAACAAGGGGAACGAAGCTTAGCATCGCGCTCTAGGCGGTCCCCCCGAGACCAATGAATCCCGCGTCCCCGCGTGGCTCCAGCGGTTCCTTTTACGCTGTTCCAGTGACGTTCCAGGTGTCAGTGACGGCAATGGCGTAAGCCGTGGGCTGTCCACGTGGGCCGAAGTTTGCAGTATAGTCACCGATATCGCCGATGCTTGACGCACAGGCTAATACGATGGATGGCTCCAGTGCTGTTGTCGCTTCGGCGATGTGATCGCAGCAAACCGGGAAAGCGTCATCGTCAATTGCGTGAATTATACTCGTTATTCCTTAGGTAGGACGCGGACCGCGTAACTCTAGCAGGACATTAAGTGCTGCAGCTTCTTTTCAGCACCTATTGTGTGCCTGCCCTCGCTACGACGTACAACGCCGCTCTTCAGGACAGCTTTAAACTGACTGGCCTCGAGACCGTTCCCTGATCAAAGGTACTCGGACCGTGGCCACACCGTCACTGGCACAAAAAAGGTATTTGTGCACTAGTATACTGCTTGAAGTGCAGCAGCTTAAGTGACCGCTTATAGTGCCCCTGTGCATCCTCTCAGGTGCACTGAGTGATCACTCTCTCCCTCTCTTCCTTTTTCTATTCCCCTTTCCGTTACCCCCAGTGTAGGGCAGCAAACTGGGCGCTCTTCTGGTTGACCTTTCTGCCTTTTCTGTCCTTGCTCCTCTCTCTCTTTTCAGCACCAAAGCCTCGTCCCCTATGTCACTTCTGATTCGATGCATGTAAGAGTAGAAACAAGCGATCTGAACTCACCGCACCAATTACGCTGAGGCTCGTGCCAACCTTAGCATCACAGAGTGCTCACTGGCTTTTGCAATATGGCTGGCTACGACTCTTTTCGGTTTTACTCGTGCCTTAAGCGTGCGAAACAAAACGAGAACGCTGTGCGGTCCAAGCGCTTCGCGACGTCATAACCACAGCACGGTCACGAACACTCGCAAATAAATACTCCGTATCCTGTTTCACCAACTTAGATATACACCGACGGTATTTCTCGCATTCAATTCGGTCTTCTCAACTTATTCTATTACTGCCTAATCTGTCGTGAGATTACAGTAAAGTAATTATGATTTTTTTTTAGCACACAACGCAAGAAATTGCGGCAACCTTCCCATAATTCGTCAACGCCAGCCCGCCCTATACATCCGCGTGGAAGAACATGGCGGTACTTGCACTGCGCACAGGGATAACCTGGCAGCGTTTTTCTACACTATAACTCTGACACCAAAAAACAAGGAGGGGGCGACTTGGAGGAATGCAACCTAAGATTCATAAAGTTTTTATTGTACTGTCTGATTATGCTTTGTTCTTCCCCTATGCATAGCCCGGAAAGGAGCTTTAGGGTAAATATTTTTTTAATGAAGGAAATTTGTTTGTAATGGACTTAACCTGATTGGCAGAAAACACCATACAGACGTTTGAGGAGCAAACTTAAAAGTTTATTTCCCGTTTTATTTGAGAGGGTTGTCGCTTTGCCTAGCGCACAGCGCCATCGACCAAGCTCGACAACCGCCTCCTCAAGGATGACAATTCTTCGACTCTGGGCTCAGCCGACACCACATCGAGTGGCTTTAACGCACAGGTGTATAATTTTAACGCGCCTGAAGTGCGTGAGACTGATCGTTCTATATGCGGGGATTGTTCCTCTTCAGCACCGTCCTTTCTCATTTTCCTACCCTTTGCCCTCCCAGCATTACAAGCCTGCCAACCGAATATTTATACTCTAGTTACTTCTCGCCCTTTCATATGTTATTTCTCAATATATCTGGACAAGTTATTACCCAACGTCAGCCACTGACTCGTAGTAGTTTATTTTATAGTGTATCGTTTCAGTAGTTTGTTGGTAAATTGTCCGGCTATTTTACACAAGGGAAAGCAGTGGGCTAATTGTTATTCTATATACTTACCAGACTTGAAGCTCGGGAATAATATCGGGACAAGAGAAACACAGACAAGCGCTAACTTCCCATTAAGGTTTATTGAGGGAAGGTAGCACGATATACACAGAGATCGGAACACAATGCAAGGAAATAAAAAAGCTTCACTGTGTACACAACAAACCCAAACAGAACGTTTAGGTCATTTTTCCTTTTAAGAAGATAAAATGGTGGGCACTAAGTTGATTGTGTGCAGTTTGGATGTTCTGCTGAAATCTGTCGAGCTGTGATTTACAGCCACAGCTATACGACGAAGGGCAGCGAAGTGTTCTCCTCTCGATCATCGGTTAGCGCTCGTCGTATGCTCCCCTCACGCAATCGAATATTTCAAGCAGTGACCGGTCTGGCCATTGCATGACACACTGGACGATGAGAAAGTACAATACACAGCCGCCTTAACAAATGACGCTTATTGATCGTACTGATTCGTTTTGCGCTATTGTGTTAATTTATCGATGGAATTGGTTAGAGAGAAAAGGGGATCTAGAAGGCATCACACTTATCACATTTTAGAAAGGGCATGGTCACCCGAAACACCCCATTAGCCCACTTTTCTGCTGGGCCCCTTTTGACTGCAAGAAAATGGGTGTGCGCAGTGACAACAACGTTTCTTTTTGTAGAATCCGCCGTCCCCAAAGGTTTAGACGCACCGAAGGCGTCCTTCTCGACTTTTTCGTAGTACCTCAGATGGAGCTGCAGCAAAGGCCCTGCTAACTGAACACAGGGTGGCTGAGATCGAAATTTATCGTGTTTAGCGTAGAAATATATGTGGCTCGCTAGACAATTACTATGAAACACATGGGCTACGGGTTCGTTAGTCCAAGTTTTGGATCAGCTGATTTGTATGGTTCATTAGTTCATGCAATGATCGAGCCCCCGTGTGGCAGCTCACTCTGTGATTTCAGTGGCTTCCTTAATTGTGGTCCTAGTATATGTAGAGTTTGATGGCAGGCGGTTTTTATGGAGATATTGTTCCACTCCTTCATTTTTAAACAGATATAACGCAGTTGTAATTCGTATGCGCGTATATTAGGGGTGCTAAGTTATGGCGCGTCACCAAGGCTGACTGCCGCAACACTTTCATTGAGACAGGCTGTGTCAAATTAATGTTTGTATTAAAGAGAACTAAGATTACATTTCGACTTGAGCATCAACCCAATGGTGTAATGAGATATTGACCTTAATGGATAAAGTAAGCCATGTGGTTTGCCACAGAGAATTGTGCTGTGAAAAAGTTATGATGGCAGACAAGGACATGTTTCAGCGGGTAAGAAAAATATGAGGCGCAGAGACAATAAGAACTAAGGGAAATGTAGAGCGCTGATCTTCAACTGTAATAACTCTGAAAATAATTACAGCAAGGTATGTGGTTACAGAAAAGGCAAATCTTGGCGCATGCGTACAAAGGAGGGTCAGAAACTAATTAGTATAATTGGATTAACGCCACTATCAATTCAGCAAGGCACGAAAGCGCTTGTCCAGATAACTGAGCTCTGTTTTCACCAAAGCAATAGAACGAACGCTCACGAAAATTGTATGTCTCATTCAATATAAAAACGCTTCCCGTATTAATCTGCACTTTTGCGCTTTTGTTGTACTTTTACTGACTGACCTTACTTGTTCTGACATACTGTACTACTGACCGAGTTTCGGACCCTCCTTCATAGGCATGCACCAAGATGTGCCTTTTCTGTAACCATGTTACTTGCTGTCATTATTTTCAAAGTTAAAACAGTTGAAGACAACGCTCTCAACCTTTTGCGTCGTTTTCACCTCTTTTAAGTTTTCTTAAGCGCTCGAAGATGTCCTTGTCTAAATCCGAACTAGCCCAACTGTCTGCCCTAAATTAAAGGGTGGCCCAAGCGCACACGCGTATATACATGTCGGCCGTGTATGTGGTAAATATGGTCTAGTAGTTTGGTGAGTCCGGAAAGCGAGACCCTTCTGATACTTTGTATGTTACAGGAAACGTTTAGGTTCCTCATTTATATTTATTCTACGAGACGACCATTAAAGTTCGCATGTTACAAGAATGCGAAAATTTTTACACTGAGGTAGCGGGTATACTGACAATCAACCCATAATGTAATTGTTGCAGGGTCGACGGGTCAAGTGGACTGATGAAAAGAGATCAGAGTAGCATTATTGGCGTTTAGTTAACACACTTAAGAGGAAGCTTTAGCTCGAGTGCTCCTATCTAAATACATGTAAAAGGAGAATTCGTTTTTCTCGGCAACCACTGCACCAAATTTGATCAGGTTTGTTGTATTTAAAAGAAAAACTTAAAATCTAGTGACTGTTGGTTTCGAAATTTTGAGTTAGGTTGTCAATTTTTTATTAAAAATGGGTAAAAATCCAAAATTTTCAAAAAAAGAAACTATCAAGTTTACAACTCTGTAACTCAACAACTAAAAATGATAATACAATTGTGTGAATTGCATCTGATAGTACATCTAAAGCGGACAAACGTGATATGTTACACACGAATATAAAGAAGTTTAATAATAGGGAAATAAAACTTTTGCAAAACCCTTGTAACCAACGTAACTATTTCACGTAAGATGTAAAATGACATATCGAATTTGTCCGCTTTGAATGGTCTAATGAATGCCGTTTACAGAACCGCGATGTCAGTTCTTGATGCAGAGCTATGAATTTGTAAACTTCGCGCTTATATTTTTTTTCAAACGGTCAAATATTTGAAAATTGTTTTAAGCAAATTCAAGCCCTAAATTGAAATTCCGCTTCCAACAGTCACTAGAATTTAGCTTTCTCTCTCAAATGCAACAAATTTCATTAAAATCTGTCCAGGGGTTATCTCAGAAAAACGTCTTTGCGTTTTACATGTATTTGAATAGGCCGCGTCGGAGTTGGGCCCGAGCTAAAGCTTCCTCTTAATTTGTCATCGACGTCACGTATGCCCCATTGAAGCATATCGGATGCCCGCATCGCCATTGAAATGTCGGTAAAGATAATGCTAGAATTTAGCACATTCGATTGAATTCACCCGCTTCGCCACCACGTGATGCGCCACGGCCTTCATTCACATTCCTTTAGGTCGTTTCACGTGCTGCAAATTTAATGTCAGCGGATTGTGACTCCCATTGCACTGCGACACAAATTGCCATCGCGCTAGGCGCGTGCCACCTGCGGCTGATTGCCACCACGTTGGTCGCAACACTCGGTCGGCACTATTTCGGAGCCTAGTAAGAGCCACTGAAATTGGGCTGAGGGGCTCATGCACGATTTCTTTTGGTGACGTTAGTTGTGAGAAACAGTGTCTATAGTCCAACAAGCCGGCGCTCGAACAAGCTAGTTGACAATGTTGCGAAGCACTTGACACCTGTGGGGTTCTTCAGTAAACAAATACAGAAAAAAGTAACCAAAGGTAACCGTCGACAGCTTTAAACACGCGGTGACAGGAGGACTGAAACGCACACCTTAATTACTATAGTAAAACGAACGTTAAAAATATAACATATGTATTAGTATGCAGTACACAAAATTGTGGATGGAGACTACGCAGCACTAGCACATGAATAAGTGGCTACAAAAGCGTCGGTATAGATGTGTCGCTGTTTGTAGCAGTACGAGATCTGTTAAATTGTAGAATGCTTCAATGTGGGCTGGCTTGAGGGTCCTTGCTTTTCTCTTATCGCAGGCACAGTCATTGTTCACAGTTCAGGCCGGCAACCACTGGCGAGGAAATAAAGAAAAATAATGATGCGGGAGTGTGTCGTTCATTTCGGAAATTGACAGCAACAGGCTTGTACGCCACGCAATTCATTATGCAGTAAAGTATCCTTGCTTTAGACCACATGTAAAGGAACCTGTCCGTTATAAATAAAGTAAAGTCACAAATACAAGGTTTCATGTGATTACCAATGCTGGTACACTTCAATGCCGTCCGAACAGCATCATGAGGTACATTGTCGAGCGCTGCTTTAACATCCATGAGTACAGCTAGTGGGAAACAGTTGTATTGTGTTTGGCGTAGTTAACAAAGGCAAAGACGTTACTAATGCTGCTGCGACATTTTCTCAACTTCACATCTATGGATGATAAGCATTCCGGTTTACTATATCCCCATTTCGACGCAGAACAATCTTCTCCATTAGTTGACCAATACAACTGAGGAAGGCACTATGTCGATATGAATGAAGGCCTGTTGGGTGCTTGACCAGTTTGAAGATGCCATTACACGCGCATGTACAAGTTGATTCCTAAATGACCGGCACTTGATTTGTTCTTGTTAAGCAGCTGAGCCTTAGCTTTTCCATCGAGATCAGACACATGGTGCGGTTTTAGCTTTCGGAGCGGTGCTTGTACGGTAGACGAGGTTAGACAGGTAGGCTGGGTTCGCAATTGTTCCACCAGAGTGTCTCTTTGCGCGGTGTCATTATGTGTCACCATGAGTCCATCAATTTAGTCTCTCGCCATTTCTTTCCCACTATCCGCGGTCCTCTCGGGAAGGCTAATGGTTCTACATGCGCGCCATGGAACCCTCTTCTTCTCACGTTGTCCTTTCAACGCAGAAGCACTGGCAAGACCAGATAGAGTGCTCCGTGTCGCCCACTGCGTTATTTTTCGCTCAACGTGGAGAACACCCAAACATAGACGCTCATGTCGCAGTGTAGGCCGATCCTTGTCCTATCGTGTACAGCAGTGCCGCTTCCGTATTACTAAGTTCATTTACAACGCAGGGCTGGTGTTACGGTGTACAAAGTAGAAATGGAGATGGATTGCCTTTTTAGGGCGCTGTTGAGTGACCGGAGTTCTTACTGTTTCCCATGAAAGAGCTTTATTGACAGGGTCATCGGCCCTTTCGTTACCAGTGGCCCCAACATGTGGAAGAATCCACTGAAGCCTGATGGTAATTCCTTTCGTGAGATTAAGCAAGGGTCTCCATTTGTGTTTTGGCTATCCTCAGGCAACCTGAAGCAAAGAAGTCATTCACGAAGGCGTGGCTACTTTTATGTATCATGGCTTCCCAAGCACACTTCACCCAGCTTCTTCGGCTGGGTAAGTGCATCCATGGCAAAACCATTCTCCGAAGATTCAGCATGTAAAGAGCCTGTGACATTATTGCTAGAACTGTCGGCAAGAGACCTAACGACGTCAATAAAGCTGACAATCTTGTAATGACAATGTTGGCACGAATTCATAGCTACAAGCTCTGAAACAGACGCGACAAAACACAAGGTGATGGTTTGTCACTTTCCTTGCCCCATTTGTTGGGTAGTTCGCGGTAAAGAACCTTACGACTATTCATTAGTTTCAAGAATACCTCTTCAGATCTCTCTCTTTCTCTCTTTCTAAATTTATATAATGCCATGCCGACACAGAGGCCGATGAATGAACGAACAAGACGTGTAGCTCAGAACAGGCGTTCGCAGTATAACGGAGAATATGCCTAAAAACGCACATTTACAACCAACGTAGAGCAACTGTAAACTGTGTCTATTGATTTGTTTGAATGAAATTCGAAACGCTGACAGCTGTAGTGTCACCACCTTCTCCACAACCAACAAATTGCTCTATGATTAAAGGGTATACCCCAAGATTATATAAGAACGTTCTGGAAATAAAGCGTTTCAGCAATAAAGAAATAAACCTGCACGTAGAGCAGTTCTTGCAATGAGACACAATTCACTAAACTAAGAAAAGTAATGCAATAAAGAAAAAAGCAAAATACATGCTAAAGGACAAAACATCGATATAACTCCGTTTGATTTGACTAAAAAAGTGTTAATACATTTCAGTGGACGTTTATATCGAAGCGCTAATCCATGGACCAAGCAACTACACTAGCCTAACAGAAGGGTCCTCAGGTTGAGCTAATACTGATCATCATCATCATGATCACAATCACCATCATCATCATCCGCCTGTTTTATGTCCACAGCAGGACCTGCGATCTGTCCCTGCGATTTCCAATTACCCCTGTCCTGCGCCAACCGATTCCAACTAGCGCCTGCGAATTTCCTAACTTCATCCCTCCACCTAGTCTTCTGCCGTCCTCGAATGCGTTTTCCTTCTCTTGGTACCCATTCTGTAACCCTAATGGTCCAGCTGTTATCTAACCGGCGCATTACATGACCTGCCTAGCTCCATTTTTTCCTCTTGATGTCAATCAGAATATCGTCTATACCCGTTTGCTCTCTGATCCAAACCGCTCTCTTTGTCTATTAATGTTATGCCTAACAATCTTCGTTCCATCGCTCTTTGCGAAGTCCTTAACTTGTTCTCAAGCTTTTTGTCAGTCTCCAAGCCTGTGCTCCTTATGTCAGCACTGGTAAAATGCACTGATTGTACCCCTTCCTTTTCAATGATAATGGTAAGTTTCCAGTCACGAGCTGGCAATTCCTGCCGTATGCGATCCAACCCATTTTTATTCTTCTGTGAATTTCCTCCTCATGGTCAGGATTTTTATTTATTTATTGTGAGTACCTGCAGCACCCGAAGGCATTACTGCAGGGGGGCATACACAGTGTACATAAGCTCGAGAAAATACAGAACTGATCAAACAAAAATAACACAGCAATGGAAAAGTTCACGCCGCTATAAATTCAACAGAAATGCTGTGGCTGAATTGTAGGAGCTGTGTCGAACAAGAAGGACCTGACCTAAAACCATGCTGATATTCGCCAAAAAAAAATATTGTTTTCTAGATATTTTAGTATGGCACTGCACACTATGTGCTCCAATTGGCTTCAGTGCGGCAATAAGCAATTTCCTGTGGTAGCTGATTCCACTGTGATATTGTGTCTGGAAAAAAACGAATGTTTGAAGGCGTTTGTTCTACAAATAAGTTCTCTTACTTTTAAAGAGAGGTCACTTCTGCGAGATAAGAAATTAGGAGGTAAAAGGTAAGTTTCTTTATCTATTTTAACCATACCGAAATGAATTTTAAAAAGCATTTCTAATCTCATGTTTTGTCTGCGTGTGCTTAAGGATTCCCTTCCCAAGTTATCCTTAAGTGCAGTAATACTGGAAGTAAAGTCATAGTTATTACAGACAAAACGGGCTGCGCGGTTTGGTGCATGCTCGAGCATATTAGACAGAGTTTTGGTTTGCGGGTCCCAGGGCATACATGCATACTGTAACATGGGTCTTACGTTCGAAAAATAAAGTAGTTCTTTAATTTTGGGAGGAGCTAACCGGAAGTTGCGTTTAAAAAAAATTTGCATTTTACCGGTTTTCACTGTAACATATTCAACGCGCTTAGTACAAGTTATATTCGATGAGAAATAAACACCAAGATACTTATACTCAGTTACTCGCGATAGCTGGACATTGTCCAAAGTATAATGAAACAGATATGGATTTTGTTTACGTGTAAAGGAGACGTATTGACCCTTACTGGGGTTCAAAGACATTTACAACCTAACACACCAGCGTGTTATACAGTCCAAATTGCTTTGCAAGTACTCGTGGTCAGTGGTAGACCTAATGCAGTGATAAATCATACAATCATCCGCATACAGACACACTTTGCATGACACAACCTGAGCAATGCCATTGATGTAGACCAAAAACAGCAATGGCCCCAAAACAGATCCCTGGGGAACTCCCGAAGTAACAGCAATATAATCAGATTGTGAGCCTATAATTACAACACGTTGCATGCGTTCTTGTAGGTAACACTTAATCCAATCAAGCAATGAAGGAGAGATACCGAGGGATGATAGCTTATGCAACAGCAGAACATGGGAAATGGACTCGAATGGTTTTCTAAAATCTGGAAATATACAATCAGTCTGTACACCGAGATCGAATGAATAAAAAAAGATCGTGGCTGAATTTTAGGAGCTGTGTCGAACAAAAACGACCTGGCCTAAAACCATGCTGATATTCGCCAAAAAAATATTGTTTTCCAGATATTTTAGTATGGCACTGTATACTATGTGCTCCAATGTGCTCCAGTGTTTTACTAAAATAATAATAATAATTTTATTTCTGCCTCAAGATATACGGACGGGGGAGCTGTAGAAAAAGCTGTCAAACAGCTTGACTCGGCCGCAGCCCCGAAATACAAAGCAGCAGCGACAGGCAATCTCACCGCGGACATGCCGGCTTCATGTTATATTATATATATATAGTAAGAACATAAGAAGACCACACAAAATCTTATCTTCACTTATATGTGCAGAAACCAACTTACTTCGTCACAAGCATGATTACACCTTAGGTAATCGTCAAATAACATACATCAAATAACAGCACGAATGACAAAAAATAATGGACATAATAAAATTAGAACAAGGAAAACATCCTATATTAAGCTTAAATTCGTTTGCATATCAATTGCATATGAAACGTATATCTCGTTGGGTACAGGTAAACAAGTTGATGTTAGCAGATTCGTACGCGTTGAGAAGGGAAGTGTGTGTTGGAGGCGCTCTTTCCCCATATTGATGCGTGCTGCTGGCACCAACCAGTTTTCGGGGTGTCTGAAAGGGTAACTCTTTTTATTTGCTTGTAAGTTTGCTAGATGCCGAATGTGACTTACATTATTTCTGGTTTCTGTTTTAAAACGAACGCTGAGCCGATACTGATACAAATTAAAGATTTTGATTCTGCCAGTTTCAAGAAAAAGCGTTTGGTGGTTGTTCCATAATTTGCATTAAGGACATTACGAAGAAACTTTTTTGCAAAATATACATTTTCGGTAGACAGGAAAGTGTTGCAGTGCCCTATACCAGCTCGCAATAGTTAATGTGAAGATAAAATAATGAGTTGTAAAGAAGCAGTTTAATCGGTTTGGTAAGAATGTATCTAATGCAGCCAATTGCGCCAGTTATTCTAGCTAATTGCTTGATAACTTGGTCCACAAGTGCTGTCCATGACATAGTTGAAGAAAATAGTACACCGAGACATTTAAAATGATAAACTATTTCTAATTGTTAGGAGTTAAATATGGTTCTTTTGTGTGGAGAAACCGTTTTACTTTTCGGCCTGAAGGTTACCGCTTTTACCCGCCGTGGTTGCTCAGTGGCTGTGGTGTTGGGGTGCTGAGCAGGAGGTCGCGGGATCGAATCCCGGCCACAGCGACCCCATTTCGATGGGGGCGAAATGCGAAAACAGCCATGTACTTAGATTTAGGTGCACGTTAAAGAACCCCACGTAGTCTAAGTTTCCGGAGTCCTCCAGTACGGCGTGCCTAATAATCAGAAAGTGGTTTTGGCACGTAAAACCACATAATTTAATTTAATTACCGCTTTTGTCTTTCCCTCATTACCATGCATATGATTAGATTGGGACCATTTTCCAGCGAGTTCATCGTCACGTTGAACGATTGTATCAGTTCGTGAATGTCATTCAGGAGAAAAAAAATGCTTGTATCATTTCAATTTCAATTTATTTTCCCATCTTACAGTACAGGTGGAGGGGTTGCAGAAAGAAGCTACACCAGGGTAGCTTGACAAGTCTACAAACCTAAAATTTAGCAGGGAGGCAGTACTGGAACTTGTACAGAAAAACAAACAGATAAGTATATCAAGTAATCACTGAAGCATACACGAAACGGCAATACGTGCACACAAGTAAACTCAAGCCATGTTATTTAAACACATAGTCCGAAGCTCCTCGCGCGAACAAGAACACAAATTAAAATTAATGAGACTATAACCATTAAGAAGAGATGGAAGAATATAGTGAAGGCGTTCTTGTCCAAGTTTAAGTCGAGGTGTCGTTACTATCCATTCCTCGCCATGTCTTGTTGGATAGCTTAACGTTTTTTTCTTTAGTTCTGATAATTTCCTGAGATTGGTTATATTATTCCTAATTTCCGATTTAAGGACGACACTGAGACGATATTTATAGAGATTATGTACTTTAATTACTCTAGAATGACTAAATAAAGCTGCACTTGGATGTCGGTATGACGTATTATACACATGTCGGAGATACCTTTTTTGGATTAGGTGAATGCGTTCAAGCTTAGTGAAGGTTGTGGTGCCCCAAACTAAGTGGCAATAATTCAAATGCGAGTTGAAGATTGAGTTGTAAACCAGCATTTTAGTTTGTGTAGGTAGGATGTTTTTTAAACGACCTATAGCGCCAGTGATTTGAGCTATTTTGTTTGAGATGTAATTAACGTGATGATCCCATGACATATTGGAGGAAAATATAACCCCTAGGCATTTGAACTGCTCTATTATTTCTACAGGACGTGAATTCAAAATAATATCTTCATGCGGAGGGATAAGCTTGTTTTTTGGTTTGAAAATGACTGCCTTAGTCTTCATCTGCATCTGCATCTGCAGATCATCTGCATCTGCATGTATTATGAATCTGGCATTTGGGTTAATGTTTAGAATGTCATTAAGGTCAATGTTGAAAAGTAGTGGTCCTAATATACTGCCTTGTGGGACACTAGAATAAACAGGTTTTATTGCTGAGTATGCATTATGTATGTCTACCGTTTGTTTCCTTTTAGACAAGTAAGATTTTATTAGTTTTGCAGCCTGTCCTCGGATTCCGTAGTACCATAGTTTCATTAGAAGTAATTCATGCTTTACATGATCAAACGCTTTTGAGAAGTCGACCAACATTCCAACCACAAAAGATCTGTTTTCAAATTGTGACAGAATATACTCTTTTTGTTCTAATATCGCCCATTCACTAAATTTGTTTTTTCGGTATCCGAATTGATATGGTGTTAGGAAATTGTATTTATGTGTAAATTTAGTAAATATAGAGTGCAAATTTTACTAGTGCTTTGGAGAAGACAGGTGGTACGGACACAGGTCTATAATTGCCGAAATAATTTCTATCTCCCTTTTTAAATAAAGCAGTTACTTTTGCAATCTGCATTTGTTCTGGAAATACCGATGTAGCTAAACAAAGATTAAAACTATGAGTGATGGTTGGCGCTATGATATCTGCAACATATTTTACAGGCTTTATCTGAATGTCGTCAATATCTCGGCATCTGCTATATTTTAGGCTGAGTATAACAGTTAGTATTTCATCCGTTGTCACAGGATATAAAAATATTGCTTTATCATTATGAAAGTTTATGTACTCAGATATTTCTGACAAGGACCCATTAGTTTTTCTTTTTGTAAAAGAATAATTGAAGGCGTTTCCGAGTTCAGTTCCCGTTAGCTCTTTACCACCAATATTTAAATTGCGCACATGGTTTTGTGACTTATTACGACGTAGCAATGAGTTTAGACGGGTCCAAATCACATCATGGCGGCCCTTCTTTACGTCTAGATATGTGGAGTAATATTCCGTTGGAGCTGAACGCAGTTCCTTTGTTAACCTATTTAGAAACTGTTTAAATAAATGCTAATCTTCTGCCGTACGTGTCATCATAAACCTTCTGTATAGCTTATTTTTATACTTAATTTCATTCCGCAGCTCAGGGGTGATCCACGGTTTGCTAGCTTTTCGAGATTGTTTACATGTTATAGAGGGAAAGTAGGAGTGGTAGAGCTGTTTAAAGAGATCAATAAACTTAATATAGGCTTCATTGACATACTTAAGGCAAGCAATGTGCGTCAAATCAACTTGTTTGACAGCATCCCGAAAATCATGAAGAGTAACATTGGTTATACGTTGGTATGTAATACCTTTTGGCTGTTTTAGTGTTTGGGTTACCGTCTCCATGCACAAGAACACTGGCATGATAAGGCAGCAGTCTCGATTTTAAGATTGGAGAAATGAGTAATGAACAAATCTAAAGTAGACTGACTTTCAGTTGCTATTCTAGTAGGTATTTCGAGAACATTTACAAAACCGTTCGAAGTCACTAAAATCATAAATTCTCTAGTAAAATGATTATCACTGCTCACATCGATGTTGAAATCACCTTCAGCAATAAGCGTGTAACCACCGTCCGCTACATAACAGAAAAAATCGTCATAGAATTTAAAAAAAGAAGCATTTCCGCTTGGTGCGCAGTAACAGACCAGAGCAAAAACATTTACCCAAACACAATGACATGATCTCATAAACCGGTGTAATTGTACTGAATGGGCTAAGAATTTCACCATTTTCATTCGCACCCAGCAGTAGTCCTACTCCCCCGCCATGACCAACAGGTCTGTTAAGGTATTATATTCTATAATTTACCATTTTATAGACATTATCTGCACTAGTGCTCCATGCTTCACTCAACATTATCACGGAGAACTTAAATTAAAATTCACTAAAGAATTCTTCGAGCAATGCTGCTTTATTTTTCACTGAGCGTGCATTGATTTTGACACGTGTACTTATCTTTATCGGGCGACCACGCTTCGCCGCCTAACAAATGTTATCCCACAGCGCGGGACGCGCCTGCATGTATCCGAAGTTTCTGGAAAGTTATTGATGCTTCTATCCGCTCTCTGTTGTCGCCGAACCTTGTGTTATCTGATTTCATCGCGTGACGCGAATGGTGTAGAACTTTGTGGGAGGCACGGCGGGTCCCAACAATTAGTCTGGAACGTTCGACGACTGCTGTATAAAATCCGACGCGCTTGACCCGCTGATCAGATTTTCGACGACCGCCGACTGTGTTCGCCGCTATCGTTCGCCGTCTACGTGGACGCGGCAGAGTATCGAGGGAGCAGCGACGCATACGCGGTGGTGGCTGTCGGGGCATCGACGGGTGCAACGAAGACCGCGGCGAGCGTCCGGACTCGAGAGGCGCACCGGGCGGAGGAGGTGGCCATCGCCTTGGCCGTCTCCGACCCCGGATGCACTACAGTGTTGTGTGACTCTAGAACGGCAGTGAAGAACTACGCCAAGGGTAGGGTATGTAGTGAGGCCGCGCGCATACTGCGCAAGGCCGAAGACAATGGATTCAAAGGCGCTGTGGTGATCAAGTGGTTTCCGGCCCACATGGGCAGTGACGTGTCGGAACGCGGGAACGTGAACCACAATGAGACGGCCAACTCGGCCGCGCGAGGACTAACCAACCGCCCAGCTGCAAGCACAGCCGACTCGGAGTGTTGGTCGCGGTGCAGTGCCAAGGACAAGATGACCACCTTTAACGAAATAGTGAAGTGGTACAGACTTAACAGACAGACTATACCGCCACCTCACCCGGGGCTCACCCGAAAGGAGGCAGTGTTATACAGGCAATTACAGACTGGGTCCCTGCTCACCCCGGTGCTAGCTAAGCACGTGTGTCCGAGCGTGTACGCGAGTGACGTGTGTAGACTGTGAGCTAAGGAGAGAGCCACCGCGGCTCACATCCTTTGGGACTGTAGTATAAGTCCGCGAGAAGCCAGCGAGAAGACGACGATCCCGCCTGAGCTAGAGGCTGCAACGAGGAGCTATGACCAAGAGACACAACTCAAGGCCGTCCAGCAGGTCTCGGCAGCTCTAGAGAGGCAGCGAGCGCGCGAAACCGAGGAGAAGGGGCGCAGCACCCCCAGGAAGGGGGCGGCGGCCCGCTCGGATCCGCGGAAGTAGCGAGGAACCAAGACCTCGAGGAGCACAATGCACGAGACTGACGTAGTGGCCGCGTCGCGGTAAAAGCTTTTCCTAACCTAAGCTTTTCCTAGCCTAACCGACTCTGCAGGCATTTTCACTAAAACTGTTATCTCTCTCTCTCTCTCTCTCTCTCTCTCTCTCTCTCTCTCTCTCTCTCTCTCTCTCTCTCTCTATCGTTGTGCTGTAAGTGTAGCCTGTTCTTGTGGGCACAGGGTCGCCCAATAAAAGTTAGTTTTGTCTTTCACAGTATTGCTACTGTGTTCTTCATACGTCACTCTACGTGACAATATGTACCGCTTTAATGGATGCGCATGAAAAAGACGAAGCAATGTGGTTCAGATCAGTCGGAAGGTGATACGGACACTGTATCATTTTTTTTCTTTACATACTGTGCTTACGCAGTACTTATTTAAGATGGTCCAGGTTAAAAAAAAATTTAATTGCGGGGTTTTACGTGCCAAAACCACTTGCTGATTATGAGGCACGCCGTAGTGCAGGACTCCGGAAATTTCGACCACCTGGGGTTCTTTAACGTGCACCTAAATCTAAGTACACGGGTGTTTTCGCATTTCTCCCCCATTGAAATGCGGCCGCCATGGCCGGGATTCGATCCCGCGACCTCGTTCTCAGCAGCCCAATACCATAGCCACTGAGCAACCACGTCGACTATGGTCCAGGTCGTTTGCTCCTTTGATATGAATGACACTCATTCCTTCATCTTTGCGGCCGAGGATTTTGCCGTTCGTATGCCAGACAAAACGATAACCGCTACCGTTTTCCCTTTCTTTCGCCGTTCGAAGCAAGTCTCTGTTATATCGAGTCATGTTTTCCTGGATAATGATGCGCGGTACACCATTCTTGGCTTTGTTCTTAGCTTTCAGCCATGAGTCTCTTGTTGTCTGTCTGGTGACACTTGCGATTATTCCCGGCATCCTACCCTGTCGAGCAGGCAATCTGCGGATTGTGTAAATGTCTTCTGCCGTTAAGAGCGGGAATTCAAGTTTCGGGGCGATTGCGTTTAATAAGGAAAGTAGATTTTCGTTGGGTGCAACCGCAATGCCGTGTATCTCGAAGTTAAGTTTCCGGCCTCCGTACTCAAGGTCATTACCATCTTGCTGTAGCTGTGTTTTCCCTACTTGGGTCATGTCGTCGTTTGCTTCTAGTTCCGCTGCTCTCTTCTTCAGCGCCTTGATCTCAGTGTCCTGGCGGGAAACATGCCATTCAAATTCATCAAACTTCTTAGACATAGGTTGGACAGATTGTTCCATTTCTGCCACTTCTTTTGTTCATTCTGTCAATGCAAATAATAATATTTGGGGTTTTACGTGCCAAAACCACTTTCTGATTATGAGGCACGCCGTAGTGGAGGACTCCGGAAATTTTGACCACCTGGGGTTCTTTAACGTGCACCTAAATCTAAGCACACGGGTGTTTTCGCATTTCGCCCCCATCGAAATGCGGCCGCCGTGGCCGGGATTCGATCCCGCGACCTCGTGCTCAGCAGCCCAACACCATAGCCACTGAGCAACCACGGCGGATATTCTGGCAATGCAATTATCAAGTTTACACACACTTGTTAGAGAAATCGGCCTGTAGTTTGAGACAATATTTTTTGGGCCACTTTTATATATTGGTACTACGTTTGCAACTTTCCACCCCTTAGGTAAACAAGAAGTACTTAACGATTTCTCACAAATTAGAACCAGATAGCGGGTGATTATGTCAGAACAAGCCTTTAACACATAAGAAGCTATATCATCAAAACCACTTGCAGAAAAAGCATTTATATTGTCAAGTAACTTAAGTATACCACCGTGTGTCTCGACCAGCTCCGGCATCGGTTTTAACACATTGTCTGGAATACGAGGTAGTTCATTATGACAGGAAGTTGTGAAAGAAGACTGGAAATAAAGATTGAAGCAAGAAGCTTTATCGAAGTCATCAGTAAGAAGTACACTGCCGGTTTTTAAGCTCGGGATGCACACTGATTCCTTGCTAATTGTTTTTAAACACTTTCACATTACTTTCGGGTTATTTTGTAACATTGGGCGCAATGCTAAGAAGTATTTATCCTTAGCAACCTTGTTTTTTACTCTTATATCTTTTCCAAGGGTTTTTAGCATTGCAAATACAGAAGGTTTACGCTGCTTTCTATAAGCCTTTAGAAGACGATGTCTCTTATTAATCAATCGCTTGACCTCCCGAGTAATCCAATGCTTATCACTACGTTTTTTTGCAGACGAATGTTTACATGGAACATATTTATCAATGATACCAACTGCTTTAGAGTGGAGGAAAATGTATCCCATAGGATATTGAAATCTGCGGACTGAACAAGGTGACTGAATTTCTACAGGAATACGGCACGATCATTAGATAATGAAACGTAATTGCCTTTCTAAAAAAAATATACCTTCCTTCGGTGATCATGTGCACATGAGAAGGTAATCCAATGCTTATCACTACGTTTTTTTGCAGACGAATGTTTACATGGAACATATGTATCAATGATACCAACTGCTTTAGAGGGGAGGAAAATGTATCCCATAGGATATTGAAATCTGCGGACTGAACAAGGTGACTGAATTTCTACAGGAATACGGCACGATCATTAGATAATGAAACGTAATTGCCTTTCTAAAAAAAAATATACCTTCCTTCGGTGATCATGTGCACATGAGAAGGTGACGATCTGAACATGCGCCACAATGCAGTCATGGTCAGTAATACGGGGAATTTCGGAGTTATCAGACACTAGCTATAGCTGGTTTGAAAAATGCAGATCTAAGACAGAAGAGACATTTGGACCACACCTAGTAGGTCGAGTAACAAACTGATAAATATCACTGGAAACTATTGCTCCGCGGAATGCTATAGACAGAGCGGAAGAATTAACAAGGACAGGCTTATTGTGAACCCAACTTACGTCGGGCATATTGAAATCACCGCCAATAACATAGTCATTATTTATTGTAGAAAGAATCTCGGAGAGGGTTGTGAAGGTCTCAGGCGATGTGGACGCGCGGGAACGGTAAAAGGAGCCAACTGCCAGCAACTGCCCAACTTGAAATCCGATGTTGCACCAAACTGACTCGGCACAATCAGTTGGGATTAGCACGGGAGACGATTGCAAGCACGAGTCAACAAGTAGATAGACTCCATCGCCAAGCGCACTGCGATCGGAACGGTAGACGTGAAAACACGTGAAAGACGTGAAAAGCATGACGTGAAAGACGTGACAAGCAGAAAAACTTAGGAACTACGAACAGATTCGTCGAGCCAAGACGCCGTACCTATAATCACGTGAGGTTTGACTGAAGAGGTCAGAGTAGCAATCGTCACTTACTGCGCATACATAGACGAGGGACAAAAAAAGGACGACGAAGACAAGCACTGCCTAGCGAAGACTAGCCCGAACCCAAACCTTGCTTCAGAGTAGCAAATTTATCAGTTTTGTTTTTTACGCTTCTGCAGTTCACAACTAAAATGGTAAGCTGGGAAATTGGATGACCGGAACGTCCCGTGCGCTCACATTTCTTTGAGGACTGATTGTTCAGGTGCCGCCCCTTCTGCTACTTTTTCAATTCAGCAACAATATCCTGAGTGAAAACCTAAACGTAGCACTTCTTATGAATGAGTAGCTTATCGTATCGAAGTCTGAAAGAGCAATTCAATGTTCTTGCATAACTTAAAAGTTTAGATCGCGCAAGCCTGACGTCAGGGCTGAAATCCTCACGGATCGCAAAGTTAGTACCTTTAAGCTTCATACCACGAGATAGCATACATTCCTTATCATTGAAGTTAACAAACCTGATAATTACAGGTCTGTTTTTGCTTCCGTGAGATTTACCAAGCCGGTGAGCATGCTCTATACTTTCTGAAGTAATTTGTTCATCCAGTTGCCTTTGGAAGAAAGACAGTACTTTTTTCCTCCGATGCAGACCATGTCTTATCGGCTGAATCATCCAGGCCAAAAATAATGAAGTTGTTTCTTCAGGATCTGTTGCTCTCGTTATCAAGTGAGGCCCTAAGCTTCATCATATCATGACGAAGGGCGTCAAGAGGGCACGGAGCTGAGGCTTCATTGCGCGTATCAATCTGTTTGAGAGAACGCATATCAGTTTCCAGAAGATTCACCCTGCTAACAAGGGCTTGCACTGACGTGTTCAGTACATTTCGCTTTTTTAACAACTTGTACTTCCTGAAGAAACCTCGCCTGATTCACCTTTAACAACTTCAAAAATTTCAGTGATTTTCGCAATGTCAGAACCTGCAGGTGCTACATTGGCTCTGGGATCAGGGTTACTCTCGATATCTCCAAATAGCATTAGCAGAACACTCGATACAGCAACAACAGCAGAAACCAACCCTACAAGGAACTTTCGCATAATACATAGCAAGTTGGTGAGGCACAACACCGCTACTATACAGCGATTAGAACTACGATAACATATCAGGTTGTAAGTAACTGACCTGTGCGTAGAACTGGTGTGAGAACATAGCCAAAGCGATGTCGTGCCCCGGACGCTTAGCTAACAAGTGCTGCTTACATGTCCGCCCCTCAGATTGCGTGACGTTGGAAGGCCTCGGTTGTCAGGTGATATCAGATGTCGCAGTCAGTCTTGGGTGCTGGCATGAAATTGGCTGGGAGCAGCGAAACTCAACCGGCACATCGTCATCGATGAAGCTTGTCAAAGGCCGCACCAGTGGCAACGGAATGCCCGCCGTAGCGAAGCCCCCGAAGGAAGCTTTCAGGAGGGACAGCGCCAAGACCTGTGTGTAGAACGGGTGTGAGAACATAGCCAAAGTGATGTCGTGCCCTGTGATTAGCCTACAACAGCTTATGAAAACGTGTTTTACATTCGCCTATCAATTGCCGCAACAAGGCATAACATAGCAACGTTTATGGTGCATAAAGCTGCCTGCATATGCCACACACAAGAGATGATGGGTCAGAAAATGTCTATCACACCCTGCATCAGCCGAGAGCGGAAACTGCATATGCTGTTCAACTGTATACAAAACACCGTTCGTAAAATTGGCACAAAATCAGGAAACCTGACTTACAGACTTAGACACTTGCATACTTGCTTCATTATAAATTGAGCATCAGCCCTTACGAATTGAGTTAGTATGGCAACAGCCAGATTATCTACATGACTAATCAGTTTCATGCTTCTGCGTTTCCTGTCACACCGACATGACCAGCTTTGACAAGACCTCCATTTGACCTCCGTACGAAACAGATACAGATCGTTTTGTCGTTTTGTGTGTGTGTGTGTGTGTGTGTGTGTGTGTGTGTGTGTGTGTGTGTGTGTGTGTGTGTGTGTGTGTGTGTGTGTGTGTGTGTGTGTGTGTGTGTGTGTGTGTGTGTGTGTGTGTGTGTGTGTGTGTGAGAGAGAGAGAGAAATCTGCCGCCTTCTCTTTAACAGCAGTTTCTTCAACCGTGTCCTGCTTAGGGTCCCGGACCGACCTGCAACGCTGGTTCCATGGACACCGTGCGGACGTCCTCTCATGATCAGGGAGGCTCCTCCTTCCAGCTGCCGCTCGCCTTCCCCGAGCGGTCTGCACTCACGCAGTCCTCGAAGCTCGCCTTCTGGTCCCGACATCATCATTCTATATGCAGGGTGTTTGAGCTAATTTTAGCCAGAGTTTAAAGATATGCCGATGCACTTAAGACGACGCGACCAAATGCATCTTGCTCACTTTTGCATGTAGCGTGTCACACTATATTTTAATTTGCTTAATTAGATAATTAGTCATGTATAATGAAGCAACGAAGTTAGGCAAGCAATTCCAATTAGAAAGTTGTAGAGCGCTCTGCAAAACGTCAGATTAGACAGTTTCTGGCTTTATATCTATTAAGTATTAGTGTTTTCTAGCTTACTGCGAATGGCCCACCAAATACAAAAAAATACCACGTGACAAAGGCGCTTGCGCGCCGTGATTGGAGCGCTTCCAAACTGTCTGCATAGAGACGAACATAACATCTAGCAGGGCGTGCTGCCGCTTAGAAGCCGACAGGGCAGTGACGAAGGCGTTGGCTGTGCGATTTACGCCAGTGATTTGCTTCCCTAGCGGCGGTTCTTCATAGCGATGAGCAGACGCAGCAGCAGCACACCCGCCTCACTGCTATGTTCGTTTGTGCGCGGAATGTTCCGGAGCAGTGCAATCACGACGCGCAAGCGGGCATTGCACGTGGCGTTTCTTTTGCATTTCGCGTGCATCCGCAATAAGGGGAAGGACACTAATACTTAATAGATAGAAAGACAGAAACTGCTTGTGCGGACGCTTTGCAAATCGCTGTGCAACTTTCTAATTCGAATTTTTTTCCTAGCTTTGTTGCTTCAGAAGTTGGTTAATTATTCTTGACTGATCATCTAATTAGGCAAAATAAAAGATAGCGTGACACACTACATACAGAAGTGAGCAACCTGCATTTGGTCGCGTCGTCTTAAGTGCATCGGCCCATTTTTAAACTCTGGCTAAAGTTAGCTCAAACACCCTGTATGTGTCGGCCTATCCCAATATTTTCTATATTTTTGCTGACTTTGGTTATGGTGTTGGGCTGCTGAGCGCGAGGTCGCGGGATCGAATCCCGGCCACGGCGGCCGCATTTCGATGGGGGCGAAATGCGAAAACACCCGTGTGCTTAGATTTAGGTGCACGTTAAAGAACCCCAGGTGGTCAAAATTTCCGGAGTCCTCCACTACAGCGCGCCTCATAATCAGAAAGTGGTTTTGGCACGTAAAACCCCAAATATTATTATTTTGCTGACTTCTTGCGTGCGCTGGGTAAAGCTAGCGCTTCCGCCAACTTTCGTGTGCAGAAACGCCTTACGCATTCGTAACCACATACTCGCATCAGACCATCGCCTAAAAAGCCATCCGCAAATAAAAAAAAACAGTCAGTCGTCTTGTGAAAGTTTCTCAAGCAAACGATGCCTAAAGCTTTGTTATTTCCTTTCTTTCCTTTTCTTGTTTTCATAAAAAACGTTCGTTTTTAGGGAGTGCGGTCCTTTTTGGTGCTCGAAACGATCGAAGCGCAAGGCCGCTTTCACATCGGTGACTTGATTAATCGCATCAGCTTCCCACGTCGCCGCTGCAAGGTCGAGAAACATATCTGCTCCTACACACACAATTTATCCTACATGTTAATTCATCATATCAATGTTGGACAAGGCTCTTCCGCGTGTGTCCGTTACACTGGAACTGCTAGCACGTCTATGTCTAATCATTAGTTTTTCTTCCTTTCATTTCTCACTTGACTTTGCCTTTCGCATACTGTTGGCTCGAATGTAGGTTTTCTTTGCTGCCACTCACAGTATGCTTACCTCCTACGGATATCAAAAGAATTGACTCCCCATCCCAACGCCACGAAAATGAATGTCCAGCGAAGCTGTTGCAAAACCGCCTGTACAACTGCTGAGGGGGGTATGCAATGCTTTATTGGTGGTTCGGATGCTTGTTTTGACTTGTTCTTTATTGAAACATACGCTGTTCTGCGTGTCGTATGGGTGACTTCAATGAATGTGTGCACTGCTCGCTTCACTTTGTCGAGCGCTTGTAGCCGCTGCATTACGAAGGGAATTAACCATTTCATTTTTGCTTGCTTAGGGGGTATGTGCCATTGCTGCTGATAATTTTTGTTCACGGACGGGCACAAAGAATGCCGACCACCGAGAGGCTAACAGCTTCGCTGTTATAGAAAAATGAACAACCAACCTTCCCCGATTCATAACTCTGCAACCACCTGAAGCTTACATGTTTGCGACAATATCCTAGCAGCAACAATGAACAGTGCGGAGCGGAACATGGTAAAGCATCAATCAGATCCTGCCACACGCCGGACCTGGATCTCAGTTATTTTTCACGAGTCTTTCCCTCTCGCAAAATTTCATCAGTGGGGACATCGATCATATCCCATTTTCTTTTTATCTTGTATCCTCCCTGTTCAAAGCTTCAGACAGGCATAAATGTATAAAATTCCCTCCAAATGACAATGTACGTACATATACCGCTGGTCAGACCGGAGGTTGGATGCGTATTGTTGAAGCGAAATGTAGACCCACGAAAGCCAAAAAGGCGAAACAACACAAAATGTAAAACCAACCAAAGAGGCGTCCATATGGCGATGCATTAATCGAAATTACCACACCTGTTCAATAAGTGCCTCATATTATGCGCATTTTCATCAATATTACATTCTTCAAGTTGTCTTAGAGTAGACACTTATTGTGTTATATAGAGGTTGTAAGAAAAATTAGAGAAAAATTTTAAAGTTAGCCTGAAGAAAATTCGGTATGTCAATGAAAGCATCCTTTGTTTAGAGGGCCACGATAATGGACCACGTATTATGGTTGGAGAAAAAGCATGTCTGTCCAAAAGCATCCATTTCTCCATGAACAGACTCGCCGTTGATCATATTGTGGACAATCCTTGCAGTATTTCTCCCCCGAAGCGTCTCATGTGACCAGTAGGGGCAGTTGGACGTTCTCTTCTTTCACACGCGGTTGTGAGAGGTGTGAAGGACGTGAACGATATACAATGTATGGCCAGTCTCCACGCTTGCAGGAAACATGCTTGGTTTTATTGAATACATCAATGACGTCTTGGTATCATCATCCAACCACTAGTCTCTAAACAAACTCTTAAGCAAATTAGACAGAATGCCCTTGCGTCTAAATGGACTATAATTTGAGATAAGCATCCCTTCAAGCAGTCTCGTAATGTGGACTTGCGTCATCTTGGAATACTAGGGTAGCGCAAGCAAGACAAGGACAAAGAAGGGAAGATGAACGCACATTCAGTGTGCTAACTTCCGAGAACAATCTTTATTACCAGGAACCATGGCGTACGTACTTCAGTATACTTGCGTAATTTCTGTGTATTTCCGCTAAACTTCTCGCTGAGGTTTACTCTACTCTTATACGAACTGCAAGTTAATACGATGGTTTTGCTTTATTTTCTGCGTTATAGTCATTCCTCTCATAATCCTAGTTTGACAGGAGGTTCCAATACAGTCATTGCCTATCGGATCTCCTATGTATTTCATATTTGTGAAAACTTATAACAACTTTGCGAAGCAATAAAATGTGAAAAATACTTATAGCTCCTGCCTCGCACATCACAAACACATGTAAAATAATTTGTGCAGCGAACAATTCATGGTTAAATCTTCGCTCATGCATAGAATTTTAGTTCCTTATTCAATAAGGCAATGAAGGATTTGCTAACAGACGCATCAGCAACTTTAGCAATCCGCTCAGCTTGTATAATAAATAGAGTCGCTTGCACCTATTTCTGTCCAGAATAATATAGTATCCTTAATAAAGAGACTGCAGCTACATTTCAAGCAATCGAGGAGCAAGAAAATAATGTGGGATTGTTTTCTTTATCCTGTTGCTGTGGGCTTACGTATTCTATAATTCCAACTTCTGCCTGTTCGGCCTATGTATCTGTAGCTTGATGTAATGCGATAAATGACACGTGCACTTGGTTGGATGAACTTGTCGCTGTGTTTTTCTTCTCCATCCGTCTTTTTCGGGTGTTTTGTTTTCCTATTTACCTAGCTGCCTAGCTCGATCGGAGATGAAAAGGCGACGTTGATATCTACTCGCTGTGTTATTTTCTTTGAGTTGTGCGAAAGGCTGTCTGTGTCATTGAGAAGAGCCTTCGTCGTGTATGCTTGAGCAACCCTGCTGTGAACACCAAGGCATGGCTTAGATGGCCGGCCTCGTGAAGGCGTGCCATCAGCAATCTGAATATAGGCTTCACCTAATGGCGGCATGACTTTGTTTACGCGTTACTGAAGCATATTTCTACCGCCCCTCATTTTTAAAGCTTAGAATGGGACGAGTTGAATGACAGGAGAGGTTGATACAATGTGATACAACCAGCATCTGTGACGGCCAGTGCAAAAAAAAGGCTTGTTATCAAGGAAACTTGGTGAAAAGTATTTGAATTTTTGTCCAAAAAAGGCAATATCCCTTACCTGCCAAAGCGAAGACTATAGAAAGTTGTGCCTAGCACCTGTTTTGAATAATCTGTATTTAGTAGAGTTAGACGGAGGCTTGTCTGAGCGCATTCAAGGGAACAATGTTTTCAGAACTTTTAGCTAGGCAAATGAAGGAGGACAAGGGGAACCGAAGGCAATGTAGGAACAGACAATGAAGCCAGGCAAAGCACAAGGGAAATTATTTGTAATTTTTAATTCCAGTTTCGGAATGACAATCTAAATGGAACTGAAAGGGGACGAAAGAACGACTTGCCGCAAGTGGGATCCGAACCCACAAATTATGGCAAGCAGTCTGCTACGAAAACGTTCACGCATTGCGTGACCCAATCGGTCAAAAGGATGCCCTACATCCCCCACCATGGCCATGGATGATTTGCGCTGTGCAACACTCCACGGGTCATACCCAAGACTGGACGTGGGAACAGACGCCGTCGTAGCACATTTAGTAGCGCAACGCGCGCGTAATGAGGAGGTTGTGAGTTCGGCTTAAATAGTCTCCATGGATGGATTTGACTTGAGCTCTAATGTCATCAAGGAAATGTACAGCATGCAGGTTTGAGAAAAAACAGGAGTACCTTCTCACCATGCAAGGGCCCGTAAGTTTAGCAAAACATTTTTCATTACGATGGTTGTGTTGCGCACCCAACGCTGCATCGTTCCCTTGCAATATGCGGCTATAGGGTCCACTATCTTAATCAACTGTAACGATATTGTCCCAAGTCTACGATTGCCCCCAGAGGACCAGGCCAGTGCACACTTCCTGCTACCGGTGCGGTCTCTGCAAGTCTGATGACCAGGACATTATCTGTGAAAACAGCCTGACCAAGATCTCCACTCGACTCTTCGGGAAATGTCCTCACTATAGGATGTCCAAGAATTTAACTCTCTATAGAAGCGTGGTCTTCCAATGAACAGATTCGATGGAGCGAGAATGCGAGCCAACTGAGAAAACGGGCCTAATGTATTCGGTTTTTAAAAAGCGAAAGCAATGGCATTATGCGGCGTCCCGTTCTCCAGGCACCACAATGGCGTCTCCCGAGTTACCTACGACTGAAAACAGACAACGCAGAAGTCGAGCTAACGAAGATATCTCAGCAGTTCGAACTCCTGCGCGGAAGAAAAGCGCGCGCAGCGGCTCGCCGCAAAGAACAAGAAATGACTCCGGAACCTGCAGTAAAAGTCCCCTTGATTTCGAAATTGGAACAGGAATCCCCTACTGATTCGACCATCTGGATGGTCGTAATTGGCAGTGTAAATAAACAGAAATAATTGATATAGAATATTTGCCATGCCTAAGCAAGTTCAAATTTTGTATCAAGCTGTGTGGAACACATTTCGCCCGTCTCTGTGCTTTTCTGGACTTCTCACTGCACTTGTGGAGTATACCGCCCCCTACATCGTGGTGATGGATGTACAACACCCCGAGGACCCTCCCGGTTCCCGTTCACCCGCGGACATCGCTTCGGGGAAGCGAGGAAATACATTGAGGGTGGCGAGGACATAGAGCTGCGCTCCACATTAGGTGAGGAGACCTTGGAAGGCAGCTTTGGGCTTGTCTACTACGGCAAGGCCAAACGAAGAATTATCAACGCATCTTCGGCGCCAAGTTCGACAACCGTGAAAACTGCGCCTCAGCGATGGCCTCACTCCATCCTGTTTATGCCAGAGAACTCTACTGAAAACCTACGCGTCCTCAACAGGCAAGCACTCGCCGTGTATCTAGAGAACAGCGTGCCGAACGAGATCAAGGATGTCAGGATAAACACTAGGAGAAACATCCTGGCAATCCATGTGATGAACCCGAGCGCGCTGAACACACTATAACATGTAACGCAGCTGGGTAACATCAAAGTCCGATCGATCGTGCCAGCGAATGGTGTCGCAATAACAGGAGTTATCTATTACACTGACAATGAAATACCCAACGCAGAGACCTCCCAGTCATAATAAAACCAGCAAGTGAACACAAGACATTGTGCATGTTGGTCGCCTCGGTGACAGACGTTGTGTGAGGTTAACGTTCAAAGGTGACTGTCTTCCACCCTAGGTGAAGGTCGGGCACTTTCACCACCAGGTTCGACCATTTATTCCAAGACCAATGCAATGCTTCAACTGTCAAAAGATTGCAGTAAAACACGTTGTGGGGCTAGTTCTCCAGACAGACAGGAGCGCCTTGTCCTGTCTGTATTTCTTCTTGTGTGCCGCCAATTTTGGCGCTTATTCTATCGGAAGTCAAAAGATTGGCCTTGTGAAGGCTCTTCGCAGAAATACCGCAGTGTGCCCTCGATGCGCCCAACCCCACTCAGAAGACAACTGCAGTGCAATCACGTTGAAGTGTCCTAACTGTCAAGGTGATCACTGCGTATCTTCTAAAGACTGTCCCCAAATAAAGAAAGATATATCCATTATCAAACGAATGGGGAGAGACAGCTGTACCCACAAAGAGGCCGCTGAGAAAGTCCGGCGAAGACGACGTCAACATGTAAGGTCCTCACAACGGACGATATCAACTTTTCAAAGAAGTCTACTTGTCAAGCAGCACCGTCAGCGGAAGTTTCCAGCATCCCAAACAACGATGTTAGAAGGGAGAAAACTGCCAGATCTCTCTCTATAAAGGAATGGCCGCCACTTACGCGTACACGACCGGCAGAAGTGCCAGAGCAGAAGCCGCCTCCAGTACAGCAAGGTGCTGCATCCGAGGAGTCGCGCAAAACAGTTGAGCAAGTGATAGCTCCTCTTAGGCCTTTAATGAACGCCATTTGAGTGTTGCTAAACAACATGAACACCGCCTGCCAGAAGTGCTTCAAGTACTGGATGCTCTGAGTCCTGGTGCTGGCAACCCTTGAGTAGATCCCCATGGCTCCCAAGCCACTGTCTTTCAGTGATGAGGTCTGAAAAGCAGTTAATTTTCAGTGGAGTGCCCGCGGACTCAGAGCGCGCATTTCGAATTTCCGTGGCTTCGTGTATGCCAATATGTTTGCCATTATGTCATTTGCGAGCCTAACTTATCGAACACGATCAGGCTTTCTGGGTATCAATCGTTTATGTCGTCAACTGTTGGTGAAAACAGTAGTGTTTTGGTGTTTACTCACCATAATTTCACTTACATTCATCAGCCTTTGCCATCTGATGACGATGATCAATATATATGCCTGACAGTAAAGAAAAAGAATTTTACTTTTACTGTTGTGGGCGCCTACCTATCTCCATCAAATCGATTTGGTCACAAAAGACTACGACAGTTCCTTTCCTCAACTCCCGATCCGTGGGTATCAATAGTTTATGTCGTCAACTGTTGGTGAAAACGGTAAGGTTTTGGTGTTTATTCACCGTGACTTCACTTACATTATCAGCTTCTGCCGCCTAATGACGATAATCAATATATATGCCTAACAGTAAAGAAAAAGAATTTTAGTTTTCCTGTTGTGGGCACATACCTATCTCCGTCGAGTCAATTTAGTCACAAAAGTCTACGAGACATCCTTTCCTCAACTCCCGATCCGTGAGCCATTATTGGAGACTTCAACGCCCATCGTAAACTAAAAAATTAAATTGTGGGGATTTACGTGCCAAAACCACTTTCTGATTACGAGGAACGCCATAGTGGGGGACTCTGGAAATTTCGACCACCTGGGGTTCTTTAACGTGCACCTAAATCTAAGAACACGGGTGTTTTCGCATTTCTCCCCAATCAAAATGCGGCCGCCGTGGCCCATCGTACACTCTGGGAAAGTTCGAATATCAACGCGAAAGGCAGAGCTCTGGTATCTTTCGCCTCCAGTAATGAACTTTGGCTGTTGAATGATGGAAGTCTTACGTTTCTACGTGGCTACACATATAGCAGCTGTCTTGACTTGGCTTTTGACTCACGACGTCTTGTCAGGCATGCTGGGTGGTTTACGGACATAGGGACGCACGGAAGCGACCATATCCCCACGAGCGTCAAGATCAGAAGATTCTTTCCTTCCAAAATACGGAATACGATCCAAAGAGTGGACTGGAGTAAATTTCAGTCTGTCATGAAGAACACTGCGAAGCCAATCCATATTTTGACTTGGAAGAGGCAATCAAGAGCGCGGTGCAAGACACTATGCGTACTCTCACATGCTCTTCGCAACTGACGGAATTTGGTGTGGAACTACAACGACTGCGAGCAATCCGACGACGTGCCGAACGAAGGTACACGACGCACGAAGGCAATTGATGGTTTAAGGACCGCCAGACGCACGCAAAAGAAGACCCAGAGCCGGTTAGACAAACTCTACTCCACCTAAGCCTATATCGCAACTATTCAGAACGGTACGCGGTCTCCGGACATACCCTTATAACGCTTCCAATTCAAGGCTTTTTATCCAAAGAGACCGGAGATTGACGTGGCAGAGGAATCTTGCGCCAGATTATCCGGCCAACTGACAGCTTCCAATATTCCACTGCTTTGGAGTAGTTGTCCGTCACCACGTGATCACCGCATGGATCTACCATCCTCAATCAACGAACTTAAGGCAGCATTAGCATTGTGCGGCCGTACATCAGCGCCAGCACTTGATGGAATTTTCTACCAAGCTCTCCGTCACCTGGAGGAGCGAGCGAGTTGTCCTCTTTGAGCTGCACAATGGATCTTTTAGAGATGGCACGCTACCCATAAGCTGAAAAACAAGTTGCCTTGTTCCACTGCTGAAGCCTGGCAAGTAGCCCTTGGAACTCTCATCATATCACCCGATAGCTTTGGCAAGCTGTGTGGACAAAGTAATGTATAGGATGGTCCCAGGACGCCTGTAATGGTACTTGGAGTACCACAACACCTACCCGGATGCCATGGCGAGCTTTCGACATGGTCGATCATCGATCGATAACGTCGTCGACCTAGTCACGTATGTTCAGCATGAGAAATGCCGTAAGCGTCTCTGCGCTTCTTTGTTCCTCGATGTCAAAGGGGCGTATGACAACGTTACGCATGAAGCCATCCTCTCTGCTCTCGAAGAGGTAGGAGTGCGTGGTCGGATGTTTAATGAATACGCAGCTATTTCACCATACGACCATTTTGGTTAGCACCGACGCAGGCCATACTTCTCTACATTATAGCTACCGCGGCGTCCCCCAGGGCGGTGTACTTAGCCCTGTGTTATTTAATCTAACTCTAATTGCTCTCCTTGAGCACATGCCAACCAGAGTGAGGCTATCAATGTACGCGGATGACATCTGCATATGGACGTCTGCAGTAACACTGCTACAGTTACGAGCAAGAATTCAGAGAGCTGCTATCCAAACTTACTATTATACTCTTATAGTCCGGTGTAGCATTGAATGCAGTTTTACCCGTGTTTTTTGTTGGTCTTAACCATCTGTGTGCCCTGTCCCTGCCTGCTACGTACCTGGAACAGCTGAAAGGAATCTGGGCGCAGAAAACCAGGATTTGCGCCGAAGAAAAGGACAGCTCATTGCGGGGGCAGCACGTAGCGGTTACGTCATGGACACGGGGGCAACGTGCTGCATAGAAAGAAAGATGCATGGGAGGCCAGGCTGCCCCAGTCCGGTGGAGCATTGAATTGGGTTCTAACCGTGTTTTTGTTGGTCTTAGGTGAGAGACAGTTTTCATTTTACCTTTGTGGGCTCCACTGGACTGCATCCGGTCTTGCTTTTTGACTATAACTGCGGAGAACTGCTTTTCCTGTCGGAAGACTTTTGGCAAAGACCAACAGAGTTTGATATGCAGTGAGTGTTGTAGCGTGTACCATGCTGGGAAGTGCTCGGGAATATTGAAGTCCGCCTTGAAAAGTATGGTAGTCAGCGTTTTAGTGACATGGAAATGTGTTGAATGCAAACGAAAATAATCCCAAGAGTATGATGCCAATCCTGATGAGCATGAAAAGGAAAATGCAAGTGAGCGAAAGAATTCAGCACACAGGTCGACGCTTTAAGTCAGAAGCTTGGGGGCAGTTTTGGTCAGATTGGAAAGGTTGAAAAAAACTTGATAAACAATGAAATTTGATTGAAGCTATGGAAAAGGCAGTGGAAATGTTTTCCACTAAGTACGGCGAGCTTCTGACAAAAGTTGATGATCATAAGACGCAGATCGAGAAGATGAAGAAAAAAACAATGGAAGAGCTAACAGAAAAATTAGCTGGAACAGTAAGCGAAATAGTTCTATTGAAGGACACTGTGGAAACTATGGAAGTGTGCTCACGGCGTAGGAACATTGAAATACATGAAATTGGTGAAGCGCCTAACGAATATTTATATTGTACATTGACAAAACAATGCGGCGCATCGAATACGAGCACGGCCCGGCAGAATGGCGTCAATCACTGTTCGCTTCAGAGATCCGAAGACTAGGGACACTTGGCTATCAAAAAGAAAAGCGTTAAAACATGACAACATTTTTATCAATGACAACATGACAAGGAACCAGAAGTAACTTTTTTGGCAATGCCGACAGCTTGCTAAAAAGAAAAAAATGCCAGTACGTTTGGACACAGAATGGACGAATACTAATCAGAAAAGTAGAAGGGGCGCCAAAAAAAGCACATCAAGACAGAAAGGGATCTTATCTACATAACGTAATGAGTACATTTAACAACTTCAGTGACTGTAGTGCTCATGTAAATGATAAGTTAGAAGACGAAGGGTTGCAAATAAATCTAAATCTGGCACACATAATTATACGCAGCTTGAAAAGAAATTGGGATGAATTATGTTTATGTCAAGAACGAGCAGTTCTTCACAGTGAAGTTATTGTTTTAACTAAAGTTAATGTAGACATCTATTCGCTAATTATGTATGCCCTAAATACTAGGTATGCGTGGTGCAGGGAAAATAGGAAAGGTGGAAGTGTTGTACTCATTTACGATGACTGGATATCGCATAGCATAGAAGTAGGCTTTAACGATGCAGAAGTGGTGGGACGTTTTATAAACACACAAGATGGGGAAATTACGTTATGTGAGATATATAGGCCTCCTAATATGAACGCGAATGGTTTTATAGACTAACAAAGCATATTTCTTTCAAAAAGATATAAATGAATCGCGGTCACTTTTAGTTAGAGACATTAACATAGACAGAATGAAGGAATCTAGTCTAGTTGTAACAGATTATCTCAATTTATTACTAAGCACGAAGTCGCGGGATCGAATCCCAGCCACGGCAGCCGCATTTCGATGGGGGCGAAATGCGAAAACACCCGTGTACTTAGATTTGGGTGCACGGTAAAGTACCCCAGGTGGTACGGATTTCTGTAGTCCCTCACGACGGCCTGCCTCATAATCAGATGGGGGTACGCTGTCGCGATAAAAAAAGGATCGGGGTTCTGGCACATAAACCCCATAAATAATTTTAATTTATTTATTTATTTATTAGCAGCGTTTGGCCTGGAGAATGTAATTAAAGATTACACTAGAGAGGAATATCGTGGCTAGAAAATTATAAGATCCTGCATTGATCATATTATGGTTCGATGTGCAAATGAATGCTAGGCTTCCGGTATCATAGAACAAAAATTAGCGGATAATTACTTTGTGTCCATTGTGGTGATGACGGATAAACATACTGAAAACTGTGATGATTTCGTTATTGCAAAAGAGGTATTAGGTAACAACGTAGTTGATAAACGTATTCAAATTTTTGATCGGGGGTACCTGTTGCGGCTTGGTGACGTAAGTTTGTACAAGAAAATAACAGAAATATTCAAAAATATTTATCTCAAGTCAACGAAACGAGCAAAGATTAAAATAAGAAACGCTGAAAATAAATGAATGACTGAAGAGCTAGTTCATTTATGTTATCTGAAAGATGAAACTTGGGAAAAGTGCAGTAAAGACCCAGGAAATCTTTCATACAGAGATTAATACAAAACATTAAGATTCTGGTAAACGCGAAAATTCGACAAGCAAGACGAACGTACCTCATGCGGGAGTTCACCTAAAAAATGATAGCAAAAAAACTTGGGAAATGGCAAACCAAATGATGGGCAGATCCCAGAAAACGTCTATTCACGAAGCAGTAAAAAAAACTTTCCCAGGTAAAATTTCCACTCCTTATGCGATAAATTCAATACGACCTTCACCAGTGTAGCAGAAGAACTGAGGCTTACGAACCCTGTTAAAGATAGCACGTATCAGTCGAAACCTGGTCGTGCGCATTCTGCGTATTTGCCGCCTATTTCTTAATCTGAGATATATGCTATAATGCGCCAGATGAAAACGTACAAACCACCTCGGTATGATAACATTCGCTTTAGAAATCTGTTCTACAACTTTAAAGGCTAAAGGAAGTTATCTTCAAAATACTAAATAGAATATTCGAAATCGGTAAAATACCGGATGAACTAAAGGTACCCAATGTAAGACCATAGCAAGTGGGGCTATACTAATCTTGACACAACCAAATTAGGAAGGCCCACTAAGCTTGAACAAGGACACTCCCTCACCAGAACAGGAACTGGCCTCCCTGGTGCCGTATTCGGCCACTTCCTCCCTCAAGATTTCACGATTAATCCATGCCCCTCAGTTCCCACCAGCTGCGGAGCACCTGACCAAGGCAACGGTCAGACTTGCAGCGTAGCAGAGGGTGCTAAGAATATCTGGGTCCGGACAGGTCGCCAATGGAAACTCACCCTTGCAACGTTTAACACCCGAACCCTCTCGAGGGAGGCTAGCATAGCAGGACTCTTCGAAGAACTATCAGACATTGTTTAGGATATTATCTGCCATAGGGAGGTTGGAAGACCTGGTGAGGCTTACACATTGCTGAATATAGACGTCTCCCGGATAGAAAGCAATACAGGGTAGGATTCATAATCCATAAGGACATAGCGGCCAACATTGACGAATTCTACAGCATCAACGAGAGGGTAGCAGTAGTCGTAATCAAACTCAATAAGAGGTATAGATTAAAGGTAGTAGAAGCCTACGCTCCAACGTCCAGTCATGACGATGAGGAAGTACATCAGTTTTATGAAGATGTTGAATTAGCGATGAGAAAAGTGCAAACACCGTATACAGTAGCAATAGGGTACATCAATGCAAAAGCGCGGAAAAAGCAGGTGGGTGAACAGGGAATTGGCAACTGCGCTGTCGATTCTAGAAACGCTAGAGGAGAGATGCTGGTAAAATTCGCAGAAAGGAATAAGCTGAGAATACTGAACACCTTCTTCAGGAAGCGTAGGTACAGAAAGTGGACCTGGACGAGCCCTAATGGTAAAACAAGAAATGAAATTGATTTCATATTTTCTGCCAATCCCAGCATAATGCAGGATGTAGAAGTGATAGGTAGGGAAAAGTTCAGTGATCATAGGTTAGTGAGGGCCAGGATTCACCTCAATTTGAACAGTAAAAGAGTACAATTGGTCAAGAAAAAACAGGTAAACTTAGAGGCAGTAAGGGTAAAAGCAGACAAATTTAGGCTGGTACTTTCAAACAAATATGCAGCCTTAGAACAGAGAAAGGATGATGATGACATCGAGGTAATGAATGAAGCCGTAACGAGGCTGGCTTCAGAGGCAGCAATTGAAGTGGGCGGCAAGGCACCAAGGCAACCAGTAGGCAAGCTTTCTCATGGAACAAAGGACCTAATAAAGAAACGACAAAGAATGAAAATGTCCAACTCAAGAGATAAGATAGAATTCGCGGAACTGTCAAAACTGATCAACAAAGCGAAAATAAGAGATATTAGAAATTACAACGTGAGAAAGACTGAAGAACCAATTAAAAATAAACGCAGCCTGAAATCTGAGAAGGAAACTTGGCATAGGACAAACCGAGATGTATGCATTGGCAGATAAGCAGGGTAATATCATCAGCAATCTCGAAGGTAGAATAAAAGCAGCGGAAGAATTCTATACAGACCTTTACAGTACCCAGAGGACTCAGGAGCACTCTATTCAAAACAGTCATGAACAGTTTACAGAAGCTCCTCCTATAACTAGAAATGACGTCAGAAGGTCCTTGCAAGGCATGAAAGGGGAAGAAAGCGGCAGGCGAGGATGGAATAACAGTCGATTTAATCAAAGACCGAGGAGACATAATAGTAGGAAAACTGGTGGCTCTCTATACGAGATGTCTGTCGACTGCAAGGGTCCCCGAAAACTGGAAGAATGCAAACATTATACTAATCCACAAAAAGAGCAACATTAAAGAAATGAAAAATTATAGGCCGATTAGCTTGCTCCAAGTATTATATAAATTATTTACCAAAATAATATTCGATAGAATAAGGGCAACATTGTACTTTAGTGAACCAAGAGAGCAGGCTGGTTTCAGCAAAGGATACTCTACAATCGATCATATCCATGTCATTAATCAGCTTATCGAGAAATACGCAGAGAACAATAAGCCTCTCTATATGGCTTTTATAGATTACGAAAACATTTCATTCAGTAGAGATACCAGCAGTCATAGAGGCATTGCGCAATGAAGTACAGACAGCTTACGTAAATACCGTGGAAAATATTTACACAGATTCCAGAGCCACCTTAATTCTACACAAGGAGGAAGCAGTGACGTAGCAACGGGGGGGGGGGTTGCACGGGGCTCGGAGGGGGAGGGTGCTGAAGACACCCGAAAATTGGCGATATTCTCGCCTTCCTCGACTACACCCGGGGGTTGGGGGGGGGGTGGGGGCGTTGACAGAAGAGCTAAGGGCCCCGGGTGCCAGACGACCTAGCTACGCCACTGGTAGGAAGGTACCTATAAAGAAAGGGGTCAGACAAGGATACACAATCTCTCCAATGCTATTCACTGCTTGCTTGGAAGAAGTATTCAAGCTATTAAACTGGAAAGGCTTAGGAGTAAGGATCGACGGCGAATACCTCAGTAACCTTCGTTTCGCCGATGACATTGTTCTATGCAGCAACACTACGAACGAGTTACAACAAATCATTGAGCAACTTAACTGGGAGAGTGTAAGAGTGGGGTTGAAGATTAATATGCAGTAGACAAAGATAATGATAAATAACCTGACAAGGAAATACGAGTTCAAGATCGGAAGTGAGCCTCTAGAGTCTGTGGAGGAGTACTTTTACCTAGGTTAACTAATCACAGGGAACATTGACCATGGGAAGGAAATTCAGAGAAGAGCGATGGAACGAAGAATGCTAGGCATAACTTTAAGGGACAGAAAAAGAGTGGTTTGTATCAAAGAGCAAACGGGTATAGACGATATTCTAAGAGACATTAAGAAAAAGAAATGGCGCTGGGCAGGTCATGTAATGCGCAGATTAGATAACCGTTGGACCATTAAGGTGACAGAATGGGTGCCAAGAGAACAAAAGCGCAGTAGAGGACGGCAGAAGGCTAGATAGTGCGACGAAATTAGGAAATTCGCGGGTGCTAGTTGGAATCGGTTGTCGCAGGACAGGGGTAATTGGAAGTCGCAGGGCGAGGCCTTCGTCCTGCAGTGGACATAAATAGGCTGATGATGATGATGATGATGACGATTTTATAAGAATGGCAAGAAGTTAGAGTGCGCAAACTACAGGCCAATCGCAATTTTATCTTCCTTAGCTCATATCCTGGAGAAACACATTGCGTCTACCATGCAATAATTCTGCGACAAGTTTCCTTTAAATAACACAGCACAGTTTGAATTTACTAAGAACAAGAACTCGGTTAAACTACTTGAAGAATTTTCGGATTTTATCAACAATGCATTAGAAACTAACCGCGTAGTACTAGCACTATTCTTAGACCTGACCAAAGCATTTGATATAATAGACCACACTATGCTGTTGGAAAAGTTATACCGCTTGGGCTTTCGAAATGAGTTTACAAATTCTTTAGGAATTACTTAAAAAATAGAGTACAGCGTGTAAGACTTGGGGACGTTTATGGCAACTTTCAACCAATAAAGTATAGGGTACCACAGGGTAGCACGCTCGGACTATTGATTTTCAACATATATATATCTGAACTGGGTCTGTTAAAAAATTAATTCGAAGTTGTTTCAATTTGCAGACAATAGAGCACTTGCCCTCGAGGTATCTGAATATAAAGTAGAGAATGAAACCCTTTCAGCAGGATATTAGCAAACTACTAGACTGGTTTTCAGAAAAAGGACTTTATATTTAAATCGTAAAAAAACAAAGCTACTATGTTTCAGAAACCCGCACAAGAAGATTTCTCTACAGCTGCCTTTATACCTGCACGGTTCGATGTGTTCCCCGTGTAAGTGCTTGGTTTTGGGATCCGAACCAGTTGTTAAGTACCTGGGTGTTTTTTTTTTTTGGATAACATGTTACATGGAGGGAACATATTACCTACATATCTAAAATGATAAGGGCTGCTGCGGCAATGATGTACAACTTGCGAGGGAAAACACCACTGAATTTGCGGATAACCATATATAAAGCATTAGTTGAATCTGTATTGAAGTGTGCCATAACATTATATGGCACTTGCTCACATTATAGAAAGCAAACCTTGAACAATACAATTACCCGAATTGTAAATAAAGTAGCTTACGGCACTCCATTGCAATCAGCTGACATAGAAAAAAACATGCGTTCTTCTTGATGTACTACGAATGCAGGAAGTCTTTAATTTTGCTCTGCTTTCGCGGTATTACTTTTCTGATGATTTAAAGATACCAGTTCGCAAAAATGTAACATTACGTACAACCGAGCGCGTCGTTAAATGACGTTTTCATACTAATTATGGTAGCAAGAGGCGCGAATACTATGTTCCAAGTCTTTTTAATCAAATTTAGGATGGCCTGTTCGGAATTACCTCCAAAAGAAGAATGCACGAAGAAACTAGAAAATAGTATGTGTCTTTGGGGGTCAATATATAATGTAACACAAAGCTTCTTACATGTACTGCATTGCCTTGACATGAAATACACGATCTTTCTTTTTCTTTTTTTAACACATAATTGATTTCTGTATATAAAATTCGGTTTTTGTAAGATTCTGTTATATACACCTGGACTATCATTTTGAATTGTTGAATTTGGAAAAAATAATGGGCAGCATGTGATGTTGATACAATAGCTCTGTGGCACATTTTTGTTATATACATTTAGATGCTCTAGCTACTGTCTGGTTGGTCGACAAGCGCAATGTGCTTAGACCAATCAAGTGAATGCTATCATTACCAAATGTATTTTTTGAAATAAAAATTACAATTGAACTATTCGTATTCGAAAAAGAACTATTCAGAATTTTCAAATATCGAAACTCACCAAATATTTCGTACAAAACAACTGTTAAAGTCTAGTCGCTGTTCGCCGTCTGCTAAACAAAGCATCACAAGTTATCCTAAGTGAAACAAAGACAAAAGTGTTCGGAGTAATGCCGAAGAAAATTGGGTGTAATGAAAATTTTGTTTGTGGCTTCGCGGTTGATGCCTGCCTTAAAACATGTGATTTTCCCTTCTAGTCTGTTTTATCTTCTACGCTACATGCGATGGTTTCCTTGCAACGGATCCTATTACATGTTTACATAGTAGTCAGGTTCTTGACCACATCTTTTATTGACAATTATTATTTTTTGTCTAAAACTGATACTCATTCTCCTTGATAGTTAGCTGCCTTATTTCACAATTCAGTGCACGCGTGATACCTAATTCATACGAAAATAAATATTACCGTATTAAATATATGCTATTTGACTATTCGATATTTGATTCATATTCGAAATAGTTGGTATTCGTGTACCTCATCCATGCATAACGCACGCTTCGATCAGGATTGTCTCTGTTCATTGTCCTTATAGGAGGCAAATATTAATGGCCCTATATGATCTAAGGCTATGATCCCGACTTCAAAAGAGGCGTTCAAGTTTGTGCAAGTTTCGCTGACTGGTATTGTATGCATCTCGCTATGCATTCACCAATCCCGGGAGCTCAATCCCACGCGCCTGATCTCACGTGGTGCCTTGCACTACGATCTCCAACGTGGGCACTGGAGCCTGATGTATGGGCGCCGACGATTCGCCCATCCAGATTGGCGTTCGTACGCAATGCACGAACAAACTGCGCCGCAAAATCAGAGTTATGCACTGGGATGCTGTTCGCTCCGACAACCGAGCATCGATACCGGACACCACGACCGTCATCCAGTTCATTTTGAAAGGCTGCTCTGAGCCAATCGCAACCCGACGGAACACGAATCGCGTGCTTTCTTACACGGCGCGGGCTCGTCGTTGCGAGAAGGGGCTGCCGCACTGCTGTTGGAGTAAGTCACGCGAGAAGCTTCGCTCCACGTCAGGAAGCAAGAAATTGTGGCGTGCTTCTGACGCTGTGCAGCGCGATGGCAAACGTGGTAATCCTTCGACAAGCATTCGCCTGGCTCTCCATCTTTCGCCCGAAGGCTTCCCAGTCCAAGCAGCAGCAACTTTTTTTTCCGACCCAACAGCAGGCACTGGCTTCAAACGACGTAACGAATACTTCCAGTATTACTGAACGTGTCGAGAATGCTCAGCTATAATAGCTGCGATTGATGATACAAAGACACGCTCATCGCCTGGATATGACAACATGTCCTTTACGTCGTTGTTATTACACTACACATCCACTGGAAGATGAACGCCCAGCAGCCTATATTTATACTATAACGGAGTGAATGGGGCGCTTAAACGCTAAATAGAATGAAGCTCTGGAAACTAATCATGCGACAGAGACCGCTTGATTCTCATATACGGGGTGATTATCTTTAAGTTTAACAAAAATTTTAAAAATCACTTGTGGCAGATAGCATAATTCCAGTCCTTGAGCTGGACTATCCAGACAGGCAGACATTGCTTGCACGAAAAATCGACATATATATTCTCGTAAACAACGAAAATTCACTAATTAACTTCTCAATTACTTACTTTACGGCGCATATTGAAAATTGTATCGGGTGTGTTTGCAAAGCATATTCATTAGGAGCAAATTTTGAGGAAGGCACAGGTTTTGAGACATGTACTACGATGAGCAATATGAGCCAGAAAACGTGAATGCGTGGCAAATAGCCTCGAAACCCGGTTAGAGCGATACGCGGATGGCGCTGTCGAAAACAGAGGGGAAAGGGGTGCGCTCTTCCGCCAACCGTTGGCACTCCCGCCGCGCCTGCGTTTGTCGAAAACGGCAGCTTACGGCATTCCACTGGCAAGTGATAGCCCATATGTCGGTTACGTGCACAATAACTTACAGCGAGTCATCTTTTTTTCAGTCATGCCCTTTTTTAGATCGCCAATCTTAGGCGCCCGTTCATGCGTTAAGCGTAAGGCGTTTTCAGATATACCCCCATAGGACCTGATGTATACATTATGTAGCGCATCGTGTCACGCGTTCCAGACAGACGGAAAGGTTTCCCAGGGAAGTGGCTCTCGAATGTTTACGCTTCAAAACAGTGCTGCTGTTGGCCACGCTTCGGTGCACAAAGTTATCAGCAACCGCAATATCAAACAGCTTTATCAATGTGCGCTGGTGATGCGAAGTTGCACATTTTGTATAAAGAGACGCATGGTTAGAGTGCCAACAGTTATTAGAATAGCTTCCTCCTTTCCAATTTGTTTCCGACGGTGGCCGCCGCGCATTCCCCACAGCAGGGTTCGAGGCTATATGACACGCTCTCCGGTGTTCCCGCTCATATTGCTCACGATAGTACTATCAAACTTGCTGTAAAATTGCACTGTTGTTCCGCTTACATGTTCAACAAAACGCTATTTTACACATTGAAGCACAAAGATAACTGGAACGCCCATGTATTCCGTCGCGCACTTTGCCAATAAATGTCATGAAGCTGGTGTCATCCTGATTACTCATTCACTTATTTATTGATTCTACGAATCTACTTGATATGTTTAGATAAATGCAAGCAGTTCCGCTCCATACCTCAACATCTTCTACGAATCTTTTTTTACTGAAACATTTTCGTGTAATCTTAACCTTGCTACAATTCCTCTTTTTCCCCCAACAGCACGCGCAAGTAGATGTTTATCATCAGGACATCACGGCCTTTGTATGCTGCCACAGTGAGCCTGTACAGCGCGAGAGGCAACACGGGCAAGAGAACGAAGCGGGTCAAGCGCAGTTCCGCGTTCTCTTCGTCCCCGTGTTTTCTCTCGCACTCCTTCCGCTTCTTTCACTCCTCTTGCCCCTCCTCTGTGCAGGGCCGTTGAGGTGTCCTCCCAACGAGAGAGAGTTCAGGCGCTGCACTTTTTCTCTTGAATTTCCTTCCTGTAAAGTCACATACTCACATTGTGCAGGCTCATTACGGATTACCAACTAGCCCTGTCAGCATCCATTATACCATAGGTTCACACCGTGCTATACCAAGAGATTTAAACTGTACTGTGGATAGCAGAAACTTTATTTTCCTTTCGTTTTTTTCTTCTTTGAACTCATCAGAAGCAATATGGAGGGGTACCCCAACACTTACATTAAGGAGGTGGCCACTTAAGTGTTAAGTGTTATGCCGGATATGAAAGTCTTCTACGATAATAAACGTTCAACAAGAAACATATTTGATACATATTCACAAGTGAAGTTCAAATCCACACTTCACAAGGTATTGTTGCTTGAAAATAAGTTCCATATTCTTTCTCCGTCTACTCGGGACTGTACACGTAGATGATGTAACCAAAAAGGTAGTGCTGGTTACTTCTTGTCCCTTGAAGGAAATAAATTGCAGCATTAATCAGTCAAGAAAGGAGAAGAGCTGAATTTTATTCGGCTATATATCCTGCGCCACTTTATAGCCACCCATGCTTCTTCAGCTGTTCAGTATATATGTAGAAAGTTCGCTCAACGACGGAAAGTGGGTACAGGGCACAGTACAGAAAGTGGGGTGCGGGTTACAGTTCCCAGCACTAATTTGTTTTCTAGTTTCTTACTTTTGTGAAAGAAAGACATTTCTTTTAGACAGGAGGAGCAGAGTGTACATCGGCTCACAGACGGCGTAACCGCTTGTTTTGCTCGCCAGTATGGTGAGTAATCGCGGGCGAAGGGTGAAATATCAAGCCGGAATACAGCGGATGTTTTTCTCGCTTATTCCCTGCCACATACAAGTTACAATGAAATGCAGCGAACAAAAGCAGTAACACTTCCGAGTTCAGACGCCTGGGCAACCTCACACACATTGAACAGCTGAAACTTAACCAAGTGAGCAGGGACTCATAGCACTGAAGGCCAGGGCATACAAAACATGGACACAAGAAGGAACGAAGAGTACAACACAAACGCCGCGTTTGTACTGTCCTGGCCGGTGCTTTTTGTGTCCGTGCTTTGTATGCACTGTGTTTCAGAAACTTGCACACTTAATTTTGCATACTGTGATAAAGACCCTTGCTACTGCGCAATCCTTTTCTTGCGTGCACTGGTCTTAACTACAAACAGACCCTTAAGGTCCCCGGGTGGCAGAAAATCCGTTGGCAGTGTCGACAAAACTGTCCGCGAGGAAAAATTTCCGTATACATTTAGGTATATGTATATGGCACGCCTTTGTATATGGCATGCGGTATATGCAGTTTATATTGCCACACCATCAGACGTTGTTTGGGATATTATCGGCAGTAGCGAGATTAGAAGAACTGCTGAGGCTTACACATTGCTAAATAACGGCCATGTCCTCTGCAATAGAGGTCTCCCTGATAGAAAGCAATACGGGGTAGGATTCCTAATCCATGAGGACATAGCGGGCTTCATTGACAAATCTTACAGCATTAATGAGAGGGTAGCAGGAGTCGTAATCAAAATAAGAGGTATAGGTTAAACGTAGTACAAGCCTAAGCTCCAATATCCAGTCACGACGATGAGGAAGTAGATCAGTTTCATGAAGATGTTGAATTAGCGATGAGAAAAGTGCAAACTCGGTGTACAGTAGTAATGGATGACTTCAATGCAAAAGTGTGGGAAAAGCAGGCAGGTGAGTAGGCAATTATGGCGAAGATTCTAGGAAAGCTAGAGGAAAGATGCTGGCAGAATTTGCAGAAAGGAATAAGCTGACAATAATGAACACCTTTTTAAGGAATCGTAGCTAGAGAAAGTGAACCTGGAAAAGCCCTAATAGTGAAACTAGGAATGAAATTGATTTCATACTTCCTGCTGATCCCAGCATAGTGCATGATGTAGAAGTGATAGGTAGGGTAAAGTGCAGTGATCATAGGTTATTGAGGGCTAGGATTCACCTCGATTTGAACAGAGACAGAGTAAAATTGGTCAAGAAAAAACAGGTCAACTGACAGGCAGTAACAGTAACAGCAGACAAATTTAGGCTGGTACTTGCAAACAAATATGCAGCCTTAGAACAGAGAGATGATGATGATGATATAGCGGTAATGAATGAAACCGTAACGAGGCTGGCTTCAGCCGCAGCAATTGAAGTGGGAGGCAAGGCACCCAGGCAACTAGTAGGCAAGCTCTCCCGAGTAACAAAGGACTTAATAAAGAAACGGCAAAGAATGAAAGTGTTCAACTCAAGAGATAAGATAGAATTCACGGAACTGTCAAAACTGATCAACAAAGCGAATATAGGGGGTATTCGAAATTATAACGCGGGAAAGACTGAAGAAGACGTAAGAAAATGAACAAAACCTGAATTCAGTGAGAACGAAACATGGCATAACACAAACCAAAATGTATACACTGAAAGATAAGCAAGGTAATATCATCAGCAATCTTGAAGGTATAATAAATGCAGCGGAAGAATTCCATTCTGACATGTACAGTACACAGAGGACTGAGGGGTACTCTATTCGAAACAATAATGAACAGGATAAAGAAACTCCTCCTATAAATATAGATGAGGTCAGAAGGGCCTTGCAAGATATGAAACGGGGAAAAGCGGCCGGAGAGGTGGAATAACAGTCGAGTTAATCAAAGATTGAGGAGACATAATGCTAGGAAAACTGGCGGTTCTCCATACGAAGTGTCTATCGACTGCAAGTGTCCCAGAAAACTGGAAGAATGCAAACAATAGACTAATCCACAAAAACGAAGGCGTTAAAGAACTGAAAAATTATAGGCCCATTAACTTACTCTAAGTATTATATAAAATATTCACCAAAATAATCTCCAATAGAATAACAGCAACACCGGACATTAGTCAATGAAGGGAACAGGCTGGCTTCAGGAAAGGATACTCTACAATGGATCACATCCATGTCATTAATCAGGTCATCGACAAATCCGCAGAGTAAAATAAGCCGCTCTATATGGCTTTCATAAATTACAAAAAGCATTTGATTCAGTAGAGATACCAGCAATCACAGAGGCATTGCGTAACCAAGGGGTACAGACCGCTTACGCAAATACTCTGGGAAATATCTACAGAGATTCCACAGCCACCTTAATTCTACACAAGAAAAGTAGGAAGATACCTATAAAGAAAAGGGTCAGACAATTAGGAGAACCAATATCTGCAATGCTATTCACTGAGTGCTTGGAAGAAGTATTCAAGCTACTAAACTGGGAAGCTTTAGGAGTAAGGATCAACGGCGAATATCTCAGCAACCTTCGGTTTGCCAATGACATGTTGTATTCAGCAACACTGCGGACGAGTTAGAACAAATGATTGCGGAGCTTAACAGGGAGAGTGTGAGAGTGGGGTTGAAGATTATTATGCAATGATAGCGATAAATAACCGGACAAGGAAACAATAGTTCAGGATCGCAAGTCAGCCTCTAGAGACTGTGAAGGAGTACGTCTGCTTAGGTCAACTAATCACAGGGAACGCTGGCCATGAGAAGGAAATCTACAGAAGAATAAAAATGGCTTGGATCGCATCCTGTAGACATCGTGAGCTCCTGATTGGAAGCTTACTGTTATCATTGAAAATGAGAGTATACAATGAGTGCATTTTACCGGTGCTCACATATGAAGCAGAGATTTGGAAACTGACAAAGAAGCTTGAGAACAAGTTAAGGACCGCCCAAAGAGCGATGGAACGAAGATTGCGAGGCATAACATTAAGATACAGAAAGAGAGCGGGTTGGATCAGAGAGAAAACGGGTATAGACGATATTATAATTAACATTAAGAGAAAAAAATTGAGGTGGGCAGATCATGTAATGCGCCGGTTAGATAACCGTTGGACCATTATGCTTTTAAAATGGGTACCAAGAGAAGGGAAACGCAATGGAGGACGACAGAAGACTAGATGGCGCGATGAAATTGGGAAATTCGTGGGTGCTAGTTGAAATCGGTTGGCGCAGGACAGGGGTAATTAGAGAACGCAGAGAGTCCTTCGTCCTGAAGTAGGCGTAAAATAGGGTGATGATGATGATGATGATTACGGTGATGATGATCACTATAATTGCTCATACTTTGTCTTAGGTTCTTGACAAATTTATTCCTCGGAATTTTGAGAATGACAACCCACAAACAGGTATCATGAAACAAAACACCGACAGCGCACGCCTTTATTGTTAAATCTTCTGAGAGATAAATGTTAAAAGTGCGAAACAATAACGGAAACCTGAACATGATGTAATTTTCTTGGCGCGGCTGTGTACTACCCCCGGGATCGGCCCACGCAAGTGGCCGCGTTTTTACCAGAAAGCTCGCTTTCGTGCATACCGTTCGCCGCCAGCGTTCCCCGGTAAAAATTACGGTTACATAAGCTGTAGTTGCCGAGAAGCGTGGGAAGCAGTCAGCGATCTTTGAATTATATGGCTTTCCACTCTTTAACGCGAAGCTTAAGCGGCCTCCACTTATTTATGCTAGTTTTGATATAATCCTAGAAAACATTGTCACAACATTTATTTACTATTTCGAAAGGAGGCGCAGACGCTTGTCTGCCTACCTTTTGAGTATAGATGACATAGCTGATGGCATAAACTGTGGACGTAGGAATCAAAGAGCCATAACCTAACAGTAAAACGCACGACGACGGAGAGGTAGAACCAGGCAAGAGCAAATCTCGTATCCCTCTGTGATCCGCCATACTCCTCCCGTGACGAGTCCCTGCTATTTGTTTGGTGCCAGTCAGTGAGATATTAGCCAGACATGTACCAGATGTTAGCGCCGTCGTCAGAAGTGCTTTGTGAAGTAAGAAACAGAAAGCTAATTGCAGATGGTGTGGTCTCAGAGCCGAGGCAATACGCAGGTATCGGCGAAGCGTGGTCTCAGAGGCCTTGAACAAAAGCAAAAAACTTGCCTAACTCTAAAGTAACACGAATATTTTATTAAGTAAAAGTGAGGTAATTTGTTGCGTAAGATATGTGCGAAAGCGGCATGGCTCTATTTTCGAAGTTTAAGATGACAAGATCACTACGCTGCGCCAAGCAGAAAAAAGCCTGACAAGAACCTGTAGTGCGGTTCAATCCCAGAGCCACAAATAACAAATTTACGGCGTATCGTCACCTTGTGCGTTGGCGTGCGTGTAGTCCCAAGGAATTCCATTGATGTCTCTCGACCTCAAAACACGCTCTGTTCTGACGATGCACTTACGGCGCACACGCCAGAAACGCGTCAGAAACGTATTACATGTCATTCGGGTTTAGGCTTATGAAAATTCCTTCCGACAAGTTGCTGGATGTGGACGCATAATTTGCATGCGACAGAAGTACTCCCTTTCTTAATCATAGTTATTTTGCTACATTTCTCTCAATTCCACTACATCTACATTGCATGCAAAGAGGCCGGAGAAAGCCACCATTGTAACTAGTTCAAATTGATTGAGCTGTGTGACATTCCGATCGGATACAAGTGCAGAGCAGCGAATAGGAAGCGTCTCTTGCCGCTGCAAATGGTCCCACTTGTAGGTGTACTGACACTTATTGTCGGAGTTGTAGAAATTCTGCCGCACTTTTATCGCACTTAAAAGGATGCTACTTGCACGTATAAAGTGGCGAAACATTTAAAAATTATGTTATACAGATACCAAAGTTGGTCTAAATGTCCGATCTGGTGACATCAACATCATCACGTCATGATACAAACCACCCACGCCTCACGCACGCAAACGGATGACACTTGTAGAATGTGAAAGCTACGAAGTGCTTACAAAATTCTTTATTGTGGCACTTGACTAAGTAGAAATTCCAGATCTGGCATCATGGACATTATCGCGACGTCACGACACCCATTGAACTTTCCTGTGGTAATAAGGCTTGGTATGGAGGCGTTGCTAATAAACAATAATCAAGAGTGATGCACGCGTTTCGTTTGGCTGCGCACGTGTCTACTGGCACCGATCGCAGAAACGTGCAGCCACGCAATGCATCATCATCATGATGTCATCACGTATCCGCTTGCAGGGTGGCAAAAACAACGAGGAATTATAGTAAATTATTTAGAGGGATCTCTGACCGGAGGAGGAGTGAGGAAGGGGGGAGTCATGCTTACTGTTATAGCTACACGGTTGAGAGGGCCTTTATTCGCACGCAAGAAATCAAGTCATGTCGTTATACTCGATTAAATGCGTGGGATGCGCTCGGATATACTCCAGTTGAGGGGGACCTGCAACCGAGGCATGCAGAAGCAGTCCATGGTTCCCGCTTCGTGGCCCACACCACAAATAGCATACTCACTTGGCACAGAAACTGGGTGATCGACATTAACACTTGGAAACGTCTGGCTAACCTTCCGGGCTTTCCCTTATGACTTCTCTCCCCCTCTCCTTCTCTCTCCTCGATAGGCGGCTCCACAAGTCTTTTAGATGTTTAGGACTAGTTCTATAAATGACAGCATCTTTCCAATCAAGCGCACTATCTGTAAAGACCAGCCATACAGCTGTTCTCTCGCTGCGTTCTACGCCACTGCGTTGTCTGCAGTCGCGATGTCTCTAGGAAAACTATCGCGCCCACCCAAATGAAGCTAATTGCCATTTTTATTTGAGTGGTAATGGGAGGCTATGACGTAAAGATATTCTAAACTGTATTTATTCCATTTCTGCAATCAACCCTCCACAATTGGTCAAAAAATTTTCGGGCCACCCTCACGTCGCCTGTCTATTACGCGACGTCACGAAAAAAGGGAAACCTCCCCATCTGATATGCTTTGAACGCACTGATTATGTATGCATAGACAAAAAAAATACTTTCCGATTCTAGACCTTTTTTGCAATTAGCCCTCCTCAGCCAACCACTTTCGGCATGTGGTACGACCTTTCGTACCCAAACCACTTCAGTGCAGAAGGTGTCAAAGAATTGGACATGTGAGTGCTGTCTGCCGAAATACAGCGACATGCCCACGATGTTCCGAACAACACGAGACTGACACTTGCCGTACAACAGAGCTCAAGTGCCGAAATTGTCAAGGCTCACACGCTGCATCCTCAAAAGACTGTCCACGCCTAAAGAAAGAGCAGAAAATCTTGAGAAAAATGGCCAGAGACGGATCGTCACACAGAGATGCTTCTGAAGCGATAAGGCGACATCGCTCCTGGAAACGAAAGTCTATGAAATCCTCTTCCGGTTCAAGGGAAAGTCTCGTCCAGCAACTCCGCCTCCTATTCCATCGGTCGCCACTAAGAACACGAATGTCAACGAAAGAAGTGGCCATGCTCTTCATGCTTCATCAAGTGAGGTGTGGCCAGCACTGCCGAGGACATGCCACGCGCCAGAGCCACAGCACATGACTCGCCACTTAACGTCAAATATCGCTTCAGTTTACCAAATGCGAGACAAGAATTCGCAAGTGATTGCTATGCTGAAATCCCTCACGAATGTCATGCGTCTACTACTGACAAACATGGAAACTCCGGCTGCTCGTAGAGCACTGCAAATGCTGGACGCGCTGACTCCAGTACTTGAAAGCATCGCATAGCAGCATGGCCCGCCCCTCGCTGCCCTTCCACAAGGAAGTGAAGAAAGCATCTCTATTGCTGTGGAATGCCCGTGGTCTCAAATAGAGAATTTCAGATTTTAGACATTTTGTCTTCGAAAACCGTTTTCCCATCCTTGTAATTTGCGAACCGAACGTGCAGAATGTTATACACATTTCCGGCTATGAGGCATTCATGTCCTCTACCTGTGGTGATGTGAGCAAGGTAATTGCATATATTAGGTGTGATCTGACTTATGTGCTGCACCCAGTCCCACCTCACGACGACAACCAGTACGTTTGTTTAATTGTAAAAACGAATAAGCTTACGTTCACACTCGTCGCTGTTTACATTGCTCCTTCAAGTGACTTCGACTGTAAACGACTGCACGACGTGCTATCAGCGACAACCGGCTCTACGATTCTCACAGGAGATTTTGATGCTCACCATCCACTATGGGGGAGCTTGAAGATGGACTTCAGGGGAAGGAGAGTAGCATCCTTTGCCACACAGCACGACCTTTACTGCCTCCACGATGGTAGTCCGACATATTTACGCGGGCTTACGTATAGCAGCTGCCTAGACTTGACCCTTATTTCTCGGCGTCTTGAAAGAAACGTGCAATGGTTTCCAGACATCCAATCACATGGAAGCGACCACATTCCGACGTACCTGAAGATCAAGGGACTACCTAAATGCTTCTCCGTGACCCTCCAGCGAATTGACTGGTCGGCGTTTCGGTCGCACATGGAGGGAGTAGGTCAGCAAGGGAACCATTGAAGTCTGGAACACGAAATTCAAAAAGCTGTGCAAGAGGCTACGCGTACTTTTCAGCCTTACCCGAAATATGAAGAATTTGAAGCCGAACTGCAGCGACTACGAGCCATTCGCCGGCGGACTGAAAGAAGATATAGAAGAACTAAATCCATCCATGACCTCAGAGAAGCAAGGCGGATGCAAAAGAAGATTCAACGCCGCATTGATGCACTACAATCTCAAAGATGGAAACGTTTCTGTGAGTCGTTGGATCCACGTCAGCGATTATCTCAGATATGGAGAACCGTGCGTGGACTTCGCGTATCACCGCAACAGCGTGTACCTTTCAAATCCCTCGCTTTGCACCAAGGTCGCAGCGAAATTGGTATTGCTGAAGAATTTTGCTCAAGACTTGCCAGCTTGCAGCTCCAACGCGCACTTACAGCATCTGCCGCTCCTGTGCCACGGGATTCCCGCATGAATGTAATGGCCGGACGGCGTTACCTATGCGGCGCTCGCCAATCTTGGGCAGAAAGCACGACTCATGCTGCTAAACCAGTACAACGAGTCTTGGCGCAACGGTTTGGTTCCACGTGAATGCAAATGCAGCCTCTTGGTTCCACTTCTCAAGCCTGGTAAATCACCGTTAAACTTGTGATCATACCGCCGCATCGCTATGGCCAGTAGCATAGGAAAAATAATGGAAAGAATGATTTTGACGTGCCTAGAATCGTACCTGGAAAATTACAACATGTACCCAGATGCTATGGCTAGCTTCCGGCGTGGGTGCTCATCTATAGATAATGTCATCGATTTGGTTACGTTTGTTCAGTATCAAAAACGTCTGAAACGACTCACTGCGGCATTGTTCCTAGACATAAAAGGAGCCTATGATAATATAGCACATTTTGCCACTGTAGATGCTCTGATTGAAGCCGTAATCGGTGGCCGCACTTTTCAGTGGCTGTGCGGCTATTTGACCGACAGGCATTTCTTCGTGATGACCGAGGATGGCGCTACGACTCGACACCAGGGGTGCGATCTTGTACGCGTTCCAAAATAGAACGGAGGCGGTCCGTTCCATCGAGCCGCACACGATTGGTCAAGTTGAACCGCAACGAATGCCATGATGTCAATTGTCACGTGAGCCGTGACGTCTTGCTGCTCATAATCATTCCGTGTCGAATGCTAACGGATGAACGCCACGGAACGGACGGAGAGTCCGTCCGGAGCGATAGAACGGATTAGACCGGCTACCAGACGGCTTGGATTGGATTAAAACGTAAGTGCTTGGGACAGTTAGCATCTTTCGTATCCGGTTCAATCCGATTCAGCGCTCCCAAAAGTTGGAGAAAACGCCGTTTTTCTCTGCCGTGCCTTTCCGTGTCGCCTGTGCGGCTGCTGCAGTCGCGCAGAGACGATGACCCGGGGTAGATGATGCATTTGAAGAGTTGACGGAAGAAGAGTTCCAGCAGTATTTTCGTCTGTCCAAACGAACAGTGCGTAGCTTGTGCGACGAGCTTGACCCTATCATTGGATGCCAGTGAGCCAGTGGCCTTTCCACAGAAAGGAAGGTGTTGTGCGCGCTGCGATTCTTCGGCACCGGAAGCTTCCAGAGGAGCGTTGGTCGCGAGGAACACGTAGGCATGGCACAGTCGGCCGGGAGCAGCACCATTCACGAAGTGACGGAGGCCATCATTTCCGTGTCTGCCCGGAGAAAGTTGGTGGACTTTCCATTGACACCGGCTGCCAAGGATGAGGCAAAGGCGGCGTTTGCGCGACGCGGCGCCATTCCAGGCGTGCTAGCGTGCGTCGATGGGACATTGATCGCCATTATGAAGCCAGAGGGACTCAGCCCGACTGACACGGCGAGCTTCATGTCGAGAAAGGGTTAATACGCCCTAAACGTCATGGTCGTAAGTACCGTTGCAATGTTTTACTTCAAACTGTGGTTGCCATTTTTACTCGCCCATAGTTGCAATTGTTCAGTTTAATGCCCAAGCTGGCATAACAAGTAATGTAACGATTAAAAGAGGACATGCGGGGAGCTGTTTACGAGCTCGTTGAAATCTGACATGTCGGAAGTAATGATGAGTGCCATGTGTTGTGCATAATCAGTCTGCCGTTCCAAAATTATGTTTTAAATGGGCAGCAGTCGTAGCAGAAATGGATACACTGTAGGGAAGACACGATGGAAGCATTTTGAACACGGAAGTACTTACAACCATTGCATGGGCTGGCTTTGGCTCGTATGGGGGTTCTTGCGTAATATCGGGCCTCGAGTTTTCATTTAGCTATCAATTAGTGAGAACCATAGGCGTCCACACAAGGGGGGGTGGCGCATTGCCCCCCCCCCCAATTGCAAGACCCTGTGCACGCCAAGGCTGAAACAGTCTGCTACTTGTACCAGCGTACGTGTATTCTTTTGTGCATACGAATGGCAAAACGGATTTCGAGCATATCTGCAGCGCTATTTTGTGTTGCTCCCCATTGCAGGTGTGCAACGCGGAACTTCGCATTCTTGTTGTGGACCCCCGGTTCCCTGGTACGTGCCACGACTCTAGGGTGTGGCAGCATAACCCACTGCGTGCACGCCTAGCCGCAAGACTGCAGCCTGGCGAGTGTCTGCTTGGTTAGCATTTGTAATGCGTACCCTTAACTAGGGCCGAGCACTCAGCTGTCACTTTCTGCAATAGGAGACTCAGGATATCCTCTCGAGCCATGGCTGCTTGTTCCAGTACCTGGCAGCCATGCCGGCACCACCTCTGAAGGCCACTACAACCAGGAGCACGCATCCATGCGCAATGTTGTGGAGAGATGTATCGGGGTGTTGAAAAGCAAGTTCCGCTGCTTGCAGCGCTTTCGGACACTGCTATACAGCCCCGATAGAGCAGCGCGAATCATTTATGCATGCGTTGCTCTGCATAACATTGCCTTGGACGCGGGCGACTGGACATTGGACGATTATGGTGGGGAAGTGCCACCAGCTGAGGAGCCAGAGGAGCCAGGAGACATCCAGGTGCTGGCACCACACGACGTGTTCCTCAGAGGAAGGCAGCAGTGCAGCGCCGTTGTCAACCTTTTCTGAAGGACACAGGAATGGTGAGTTTTCATAATACATAATTTATTTATACAAAGTCCAGTGCCGTTAGGCTATCACAGGGCTGTGTTTGTACAGCGGAAAATACATTAAAAAATTTGTATACACATGTGCACCTCCATACGGATGGTCAATGTTCCAAATCCACACATCCGATAGATTATGATAATTTAAACACAAACGAAGTACACTTCGTTTCGCCAAAGACTTGAAAAATTATAGACCGATCAGCTTACTGTCCGTTGCCTACAAAGTATTTACTAAGGTAATTGCAAATAGAATCAGGAACACCTTAGAGTTCCGTCAACCAAAGGACCAGGCAGGATTCCGTAAAGGCTACTCAACAATAGACCATATTCACACTAGTAATCAGGTGATAGAAAAATTTGCGGAATATAACCAACCTTTATATATAGCTTTCATTGATTACGAGAAAGCGTTTGATTCAGTCGAAACCTCAGCAGTCATGGAGGCATTGCGGAATCAGGGTGTAGACGAGCCGTATGTAAAAATACTGAAAGATATCTATAGCGGCTCCACAGCCACCGTAGTCCTCCATAAAGAAAGCAACAAAATCCCAATAAAGAAAGGCGTCAGGCAGGGAGATACGATCTCTCCAATGCTATTCACAGCATGTTTACAAGAGGTATTCAGAGACCTGGATTGGGAAGAATTGGGGATAAGAGTTAATGGAGAATACCTTAGTAACTTGCGATTCGCTGATCATATTGCCTTGCCTAGTAACTCAGGGGACCAGCTGCAACGCATGCTCACTGACCTGGAGAGGCAAAGCAGAAAGGTGGATCTAAAAATTAATCTGCAGAAAACTAAAGTAATGTTTAACAGTCTCTGAAGAGAACAGCAGTTTACGATTGGTAGTGAGGCACTAGAAGTGGTAAGGGAATACATCTACTTAGGACAGGTAGTGACTGCGGATCCGGATCACGCGACTGAAATAATCAGAAGAATTAGAATGGGCTGGGGCGAGTTTGGCAGGCATTCTCAGATCATGAACAGCAGGTTGCCATTATCCCTTAAGAGAAAAGTGTATAACAGCTGTGTCTTACCAGTACTCACGTACGGGGTAGAAACCTGGAGGCTTACGAAAAGGGTTCTACTTAAATGGAGGACGACGCAACGAGCTATGGAAAGAAGAATGATGGGTGTAACGTTAAGGGATAAGAAAAGAGCAGATTTGGAGAGGGAACAAACGCGAGTTAATGATATCTTAGTTGAAATCAAGAAAAACAAATGGGCATGGGCAGGACACGTCATGAGGAGGGAAGATAACCGATGGTCATTAAGAATTACGGAATGGATTCCAAGGGAAGGGAAGCGTTGCAGGGGGCGGCAGAAAGTTAGGTGGGCGGATGAGATTAAGTTTGCAGGGACTAAATGACCGGGGTAGTTGGAGAAGTATGGGAGAGGCCTTTGCCCTGCAGTGGGCGTAACCAGGATGATGATGATGATGAAGTACACTTATACAAAGAATCCTTTCAATAGAATGCCACAGCCGCGGAAACAATTGTACCCTCGTCACTATGCAAGAGTCTCCAAGGCTGCCACTTATTAACAGTAGTACTCGTGAAGCAGTCGTAAGGCAATGCTTCATGCCTTTCATCTGTGAAGAACCGCATTAGCTGCTGCTCCTAAGCTAGCATTGTTTTATGCAATATGCACATCACAAAGTGCTTCTTTCCTCGTGTAACATTAGCAATACGACGCTACAACAGCTTGTATGTGTTGTGTGCATCCTGTGATATGCCACTTTCTGTAGATGCAGCAGTTGTTACTTTCTACTCATGTCTAAACATGTGTTTGTTTTGCCATAGTTGGTGGTTACAGTAATGGGAAATTGGCACAAAGTACTTATTTCCTAGTGGAACATGAAACGCAGTAGCAGCATGAAAGTGCAACCTTCATGAAATATGAAATAAAAACATCCCTTGACCCATCATAGTCATGACAGACTTGATGGAAGCAATACATATGATTGGCACTCTGTACTCATGGTCACCATCAGCAAAAGGTGCGAAAAATTTTCATAAAACACACCAGAATGAATGCAACCGCCGCATCCTGTGCATTCGGACGCTCAGTGTACATTGGTAGGAGCGAGGCAATATGCTTGCTCGCCATGTCTTGTGCTAGGTGTATCAAAACTTCTGTGCAAGCATGAATACGCAGGCGAGGCAAGCAAGTAAAGCGTAATGAATGCGGATTCAAACACAAACAAAATGTAACGCCGAGTGTAGTGACAGCATTACACTCTTCACATCATGTCCAAATGGGTAGATGTAAATTAACGTAAAAGCGCAAAAAATAGATAGGTCAAGTTTATCACACTCTATGATGACAAGTACATCACAAACCTTGTAGTACAACATGCTTCAGGTAGCAAAGCATGTGACAACATTGCAACATCAGCATCACACAATTCGTTTCCTCCACGGCACGTAAAACTTGCAGTTACATTTACGTGACCTTGCAAGAAAGTATGACTATCCCAGGTATGTCCGTTCCCTTGTCAGTGTTATGAGTCACTGACTAGAAGCATTCATTTCTCGGCAGCAATTGTAGTGCGATGCTAAACAACAGGTGAATCATAATTGTAAAAAGGTGAGTGCACTTGCCAGCTGTGATGAAACATGTTACATAAAACATGAATAATTGGCTCTACAATCTCACAGCACCCAGAAAGTGCCACGCGTGAAAGTTATTCTTGCAATGACTCCCTTGGAACGAAGACTAGAGGAAACCAATCACTGGTGTGGTGCAATGATGATGGTCATTTTCATTTGTGAAACTATGCAACTTAAAGAGCGACTAGTTTGGTGCTCTGAAAAAAAGACGACATTATAGTCGTTGCACCTTAGCCTCACTGTGCCGAAATGAAAATATCACAGTGCAAACACTATGCGGTAACGCTTCATAATGAGTGCAGTAAGCTACAACACAGTGAAGCAATATAAATATCGCAGTACAAAGCCCACACACAGAAATCGACAACTATTTGTAACGATTTCAGTGTGAATGACTAGGCGCCTTCGAAATGTGTAAATAAAAAAAGCACGCTGGCATTGCAGCTGGATAAGCATAAATAGAAAGAGGCAAATACCACAGAACAAAAATGGGTGCACGCATTGCACCTCTCAACCAAAAAATCCTCCTCTATTACTCAGAGGAAACGCAAACAATAAATAAACAAAACAAACGAAACTGGTGAAACAAATGAATAAAATGATAAGTTAATTTCTCTCTTGCTGCAGGTGCGCAGCGATGTCTTGCGCTATGGCGCGCACCTGCTCCAGGATCCGCTCCTGAGCTGCTGCCGTCCGCTCTGCCGCGACAGCGAGGCGGGCGGTGGAGGCCTCGATTCTGCACAGCACCTGGAATGAATAATCATGGTGGAACTGTTCGCATCAGTTGCTGATTACTCCCAACCAGCTCACGGCTGGAAGCTGCTGTTGTGAAGAATTGCAACGTGCACAACGATTCCCTCTCTGCTGAAGAGCCACTGGCCTGATATCATCCTTTGGAGTGTCAAGCGTCGCGTACAAGCTATGCCCTCTTCGTTTGGACATACAAAGACCTGCTGGAACTACTCTTCCGTCATCTACTCTAATGCATCTCTCACCACCAAACAGCCCTTTTCAGGGCTAATCAACCTTTCCTCCGGCGGCTGATCATTGGCAAGACACTTTACCGAGCCCTCTATACAACGCATACTTCTTGTTTACATCCCAAGCTGATTTGTTTTTGAGATTCTTGATTTACTTATAACAAAGCATAAGGAATATTTATGTCCTTCATGTAAAGTGACACCAAAGGGCCTACCAACCTGCAGCATCTCGTCGTCCTGTTCCAGGCTGCGGGCGCACTGCTACGACATCGTCGTCAAGGTATCCACCCGTCGCGGTCGCTGTCGACGTGGTGGCCGAACAGGGCGCTGCAACACTGAAAGCATACAGCATTTGCTACAGTTGCACTGCATTTTATGGTACGAATAAAAGTGGCTATGGCCATGTTATGGCTTATTGGGCTAGTTCAATAAAATACAAGAGCTCATCTTATTTAACAGCTTGAGGATCAATAACTTACCAGGTGCAGCGGCCACCCTTTCGGTAGGCGACGCGCCGCGCGGTGGATCCTCTGCCGCTGTAGAGTAAACACATTAAAAGTTTACGAACTGCACACACACTTGGCGACAATTAAAACGCTCATTCCTCTGATGCTTACGTGTCGCCGTGCTTCTCACGCCCGCAGCCTCGTCTGTACCTTGGACGACTACTTCCATGGCGGAGGTGGGGACGTCAGCCTGCTGGAAAGTGTCATAAGCGTGGCTATTCGTCACAATGCCTATGTTAGAAGTTTTCGTACTAATTTGCGAAAATATTGTGCAATTATTGAGTGCTTAATGATCCCATGTGTTGCCGTCCTCGTGCACTTCCGTGAAGGCATTTTAATTCTGTGTTAATCACTTAACCCCCCTTTTCCCGAAAGCGCAGCCGACTGAGATTCTAGTTGATTAACCTACCTGCTTTTCCATTCTCTCCTACGCTATTCTCCTGTTCACCAATGGTGTCGCGTTCCGCTAAAGGTACCACTTACAGATAATGGCAAACTCTAAACCGGCACCGTTCAGGAACCCATGATATTACGGGGGCAGTGTGCTTACCTCTTGGTAGGGTAGGTTAGTCAAGCCGTGGAGGCGGACCGTCCCGGTCAGCTGCAGGACTCTGCCATGAAAACCATGTAGCCGCCCTCCTCCTGTGCTTCTGAAAATACACGCCAATGTCGAAGGACAAATCGCCCAGACCATTGGACGGTCACTCACCTTTGTTCTTCGGCAATTACAGCAGCGTTGCGGCGGGCCTCAAACACTTGCTTTCGCCACCACTCTTGCCACTGTTCAGTGGTTTTCGTGACAGGGCCTTGCGTGTTCAGAGCGTCGGCTAGCTGCTGCCACAGCCGTCGGCGGTCGCCAGCAGTGAAGCGCGGCCCCAGCTCGCTGGATCTTATAGCCAGCTGGGGATGCTGTTACATGAAGGCGACCACCGCCTCCTTCTGTGCCTCCGACACGCGCGGCCCCTTCACTGGTGCTTCCACGTTTAGCGCCATGGCTTCAACTGAACGACTGAACCAACCGCTTCAATATTCGCGCCGTGTGCTTGAAACGGGGTGGTAGCTAGCGCCATCACTAAACGTTTCGCAAAACTGCGACATCACCTAGCGCCATTTGAAGACATTAACCGCAATATTTTGTTTCAGTCGTTTTGCATTCCAAATTGAATCTTTGAAAAGCAACACCAACACATTTTGCTACTCACTCATAATAGGAAAATATTTCTCAACATGTTGCAAACGCTTCTCAATATATTATACGGTCCCCAAACAGACGTCAAAAGCGTGACGCAGGCTTCCACTTCGCTCATTGGCTGTTTGCTTCCTCTCGTTCTCGCAAACACTGCGGACCGCCTATTTCGTGACGTTTAGAACGGAGGCGGTCCGTTCTATTTTGGAACGCGTACAAGATCGCACCCCAGGGGTGCGATCGGAGATGGTTGTTCGGCGCGTTCGTTCGGTTACCGGCGCGCGCGATTGGCCTACTCCGCGCCGACGCCGCCAGCCGCGGGGCGCGGCCACGTTTTTGCTGACGTTAAAATGACGACACGCTCCTGTCAATCATCCTCCCACCAAGCGTTTCGTGTGCTAGGCGCCGAACCCGACGGGAGCTGGGAAGTTTGGAGCGATCATACGGCTTCGCATGGCGCGTCTGGTGGATTGGATTGGATCCAACAGGCGGCCTTTTCGGCTGCGGAATGGCACGTTTGAATCCAATCCATTGTTTAATTCGAGAAAATGGCGCTTCCATTGGGAACTTAGATTGTTGCGCTGGCGTTTCTAGAGGAAGGAGGAGAGCGGGTGGCGGTGCGAAATGCGTTTGAAGAAATGGCAGAAAGTGAATTCCGGTGTCGTTTTTGTTTCTCGAAACAAATAATTCGTTGGTTGTACAGAGAAATCGACAACATCATCGGTGCCAGCGAGCCACTGGAATGTTGTCGCTGCCTCTTGAAAAGTGCGCCACTCTTCCCGTTTTTTTTTCTTTTTTCTTCTCGCTGTTCGCGACACCACCTGGGGACGACGCATAGAACCTAATAGTTCTAAATTGCAGTAGTCACACGTTCTACTAATTGAAAACGTGTTTGGGCTTGAGAAGAAAAAATACATTTTTAGATAAAGATTTAATTCATTTGGAAGACGAGAAACATTTGGTTTTGTAGTATACTGTTTGCAAGCAGACGACAAACGACGGAAGTAAACTTCCGGGGAGGTCACCGCTTCCTCATTGCCTGCTCTCTCCGCCGCGCTGTCACAAATTTTGCATACTGCAAATTTGTGACGTTGCAGCAACTGAACAGAACGCGTATCGAACAAAATATCTCCGATCGCGCCCCAGACGTTCCGTGGAGTACCGCAAGGCGGAGTGTTGGAGGGGGGGGGGGTGAGGGGAGCCCGACGCTATTCAACCTAGTGCTCGTTGGCCTAGTCAGATACTTGCCCAACACAGTTAATGTATCAATATATGCCGACGACATCTGCATTTGGGCGTCTGCTGTAACACGACTGCAGGTACGAGCACGGCTACAAAAGGAAGCTACGTTAACATCACTGTACTTGCGAAAACAGAACTTGGAGCTGTCTTCAGAGAAATGCTGCCTTGTTACATTCACTCGGAAGGCAATGAAGCATTACACTGTAAATGTCAATGGGCAGGCAGCTGCAAATGCACGCAAACACCGCTTTTTAGGGGTAATTATTGACCGCGACCTATCATGGAGTCCGCATGTTTCATACCTGAAGAAGAGATTATTGACAATAATACATCTAGAATTTTTCGACGGAAAGTCATGGGGCACTTCGGTGCGGTCAATGCTGCACCTTTATTACGCCTTGTTCCTCGGTTTCGCAAGATACAGCCTCCCTGTGCTTGGTAACACCTGCAAAACAAACCTGCGTGTACTCCAGGGACTACAGTGGTACAGTGACTACAGGGACTACAGTGACTGAGTGGTTGGAAGGCATAATTTCTTGGAAAAATGGACGCCAGAGGAGCAGCGTGAACTCGAGCGGCTTTAGAGACTAGGAAAACTGCCTTAAAATATTTAGACTTGAGGGGAAGCTTCGTTAACAAACTATAACACGGCAATCAGCACTCGAATACGACGAGAGAAATTATTGAGACGTGGAAAATTCCCTTGAAATAAATCTGGTTTGCGAGACAAATGCTTGTATGTATTGAATCTCTTAAAAGATGAGGGGGGAAATATGCGCTCACCGAGAGGGCATCGTCCGCACGAGACCACCACCAGGCACCTCACTGAGATGTAGAGAGCTTCGCGGCCGGAACGAAGTCTCCCCTCTCCGCCGGTCAAGGGTGGAAAACGCGCTTTCCGATCGCTCAAGGTTGCGCGGACATTGTATAGCTCTAGCGCCTAGGAAAAAGCTTAAACAGGTGCGAGGCGGCACGCATAGCGTGGGAAGCTAGCCGCCGGAATAGCTATCTCAAGTACTGCTGCTGGCGAGGGCGAAATACCTTCGTGTAATTATAATAACCCTAATAGGACTTCTTTCAAAGAAAAAAAAAGAAAAGAAAAGAAAAAAAAAGGAAACGGCTCAGAAGGCTATACTACGAGAGCTATGACTGATACTTTTCTATATATATGTATTCATCTCATCTATGGGATCGCATGCGCGCGATGTTGCTTTGTCTGTGCGTGTAGTAGTTAAGAGAGCCAGTTTAAGGGCGGAGAAGAAGGAAGGAGAGGAAAGCAATATTGCAGCGCCGTGGTTTTAAAGCGCAACCGTGGTAGGGAAACGGAAGGCGATATAAGCATGGGTGTCCATGATACGCACACGACAAACTGCCTTACAATATTTAGACTTGAGGGGAAGCTTCGTTAACAAACTATAACACGGCAATCAGCACTCGAATATAATTATAACCCTAATAATAATTGTAAATATTCATCTCATCTATAGGATCTAAAGCGCGCGCTGTTGCTTTGTCTGTGCGTGTAGTAGTTAAGAGAGTCAGTTTAAGAGCGGAGAAGAGGGAAGGAAAGGAAAGGCTCTGAAGCAAACTTGCAGCGCCGTGGTTTTAAAGCGCAACCGCGGTAGAGAAACGGAAAGGTGATATAAGCATGCGTGGCCATGATACGCACACGACAAACTGCCTTAAAATATTTAGACTTGAGGGGAAGCTTCGTTAACAAACTATAACACGGCAATCAGCACTCGAATACGACGAGAGACAACCAATGCTCTACAAATTGTTAGGATTAATGAATCAGCGTCTTCCCTCAGGTGATACATAAGGGAGGTGATTGTTCTCAGTCTATTACACTCGAACACTACATGGTGGTTTCAGGTGACGGGCTGATCAACTAACATCCCTAACTCTTTCAATACTGGTTCCAAACGCAACTCTTGAGAAGAACAAGAACTACAACTGAAAGAGTGTAGAAATATATCTTTACTGGACAGGATGCGCTTGTGCGGATTCCGAGAATATGCAAGTTTCTTCTTGGTATAGTTGACGAACATTGAATTTTCATTAAATCAATGTACAACACTACTTATGTCCTTTTGGAAATGGTCGCATTCTTTTTCGTCCCCTCTGAACTCTAGTACAGGTGTGGTGTCATCTGCCTACTGAGATGATGTAGAACCGATTTTTAGAAGCCAGATCTGAAATGCACAACGTTTATTAATAGAGGGCCTAGTGAGCATACTTGAAGAATCCCAAATTCTATGTTCGAGCATGCTGTATGTATCGGCAAACTTCACGCACTGGAATCTCTCGGTGAAATAGTTGACAAAAAATTTTTGGAAATGACGGCAAAATCCCAGCGTATTTGATTTGTCATTAGTAACTTCATTACTAATTCTGTCGAAAATCCGTGGAAGAGTCCAAAAATAGCACTAAAATCATGTTATTGTATTCAATTGCGGTATTCACGAGATCAGAGCACTCTTCCAAAAGTAAAATTGTGTTTTTCCCTTCAGTGAATCCATGCTGTGCAGGGGTGGTATTCTGTAAGAGTCCACGTAGTGGTCATGTCCATTTCGCCTGCTACTGAACTTCTGATTGGCTGGGCTGCGGTACGCGTCAGAAGGAGGCAGGTACTCCAGCCATCAGCACTTCAGCAGTAGACGAAATGGACATGTCCACTAGGTGGACTCTTACGAATTACCCCTCCCCCTCCCCCCCAGGATTGAATAAAGAATGCCTTTCACAAAAGGAATTCATAACAGATGTCACGTGTTTTTTGCATCACATGCCATAAACTTGATATTATCGAAATACGTCTATCATAAGTAGAATCACTTTCTTGAGTTCGCCGACCGATGTCAACCGTTCGCCAGCCGATGAGCGAGACAGTAACTGTGACGTCCTCACACAAAAATCGGATCTGTGCAGCGTTTTGCACAGTCGGCCCTTTTGACAACGGCCGCTTATTGGAAGCTTCCTATATGTGAAGGAATTGTTAGTAACACAGTGTTTAATAATAATAATAATATTTGGGGTTTTACGTGCCAAAACCACTTTCTGATTATGAGGCACGCCGTAGTGGAGGACTCCGGAAATTTTGACCACCTGGGGTTCTTTAACGTGCGCCTAAATCTAAGCACACGGGTGTTTTCGCATTTCGCCTCCATCGAAATGCGGCCGCCGAACACAGTGTTTGAGAGAGTGATTATTGCAACATAAATATATTATAATCCGCTTTTTTTTTTTCCTTTTTGACAACCTGTGAATTTCTGTTGTTCTCAGTTTCTGTGTAACCTCGTGTACAATGTGTCAAAATATGTCAAATTATGTGTGTTCGCTCACTGCCCATGAAGTACCACTGAATAAAGTATAATACACGCGTATTTCGAGGGTACAGGGGCCCCTGTCAGGCGCTGTGCGCCTTTTGCCCATGCACCTTTCTTGAAATTGTACTCAATATGAAATAAACATTCATTCATAGTGCCACAATACCCAGGTAACCGCGAGCGATTTTGCAGACGCCCTGTGCTGACCGCCGCTCACGTCTCAGCCGTTAAATTAAATTATGGGGTTTAACGTGCAAAAACCACTTTCTGATTATGAGACACGCCGTAGTGGAGGACTCCGGAAATTTCGACCACCTGAGGTTCTTTAACGTGCACCTAAATCTAAGTACACGGGTGTTTTCGCATTTGGCCGCCATCGAAATGCGGCCGCCGCGGCCGGGGTTCGGTCCCGCAACCTCGTGCTCAGCCGCCCCACACCATAGCCACTGAGCAACCACGGCGGGTACGTCTCAGCCGTGAGCATTAGACCGTTACAATGAGGTTAGCCGCAAACTTGCGTTCCTTCACTTGCTTTGTATTGAGTCATTTAGTATTTATGTCCTAGTTAAAAAGAAACAACCAATTACTACTACTACCTTTGCACATCACGCGCATGTTACAGCGTTTATTCATAGTATAGTTGACTTCATCAATTTGAGCGCTTATTTATTATGTAAAAAAGATAGACATTTGTGGACTGATTGACCTGAACACCTGGTCTTTCTTTAGCTATAAAGAAAAACCGAGGAAGTGGAATGCAAGATTCACAGCGTGAAATTCGGTGGTTGTAGGCAATGGGGGGGGGGGGGGGGGGGCATCATGTCTACACCTATTTCAATGGCATAAGTCAAGAAATGGCAAGGATAGGCAAATGAAGGCGCCATTTCGCTGCATGACCAGTTGTCGTAAATTCTCGCATGTTCTTTTTACACGCACAGTAAATACTCAGAAGTTCCCCTTCCATAGCACTTTGTGATAAAGAACTTAAGTTCCTTAGAAGTTAAGCAGTTTGGCCGTGTCCACCATGTTATGGTTTCTTTTATATTGTTTAATGTTTTTGACGCATGCGCAGCAGTAGTTGACCGACGATGACTCGCCTTCCCCTCCCCTTCTTCTTTCACTCGTTATGGCTGTTGCAAACTATATATATTTGCGCAGGTTCCAATAAAGCTGTTGTTGGCAGTCAGCGTTCGTCCTGTGTCCTCCCTTGTCCGTGTTTATTTGGTGCTGTGTTAAATATCAATAAACAGTAAATACGCACACTTTGTGCGAGGGCAACACGCACGAATCACCGATAGGCATGAAATAAAGAACAAATCACACCAACCGAGCGGGAAGAAACGCACGTTTTGAGTGCGCGACACATGGCGCAAAAGAAACCAGCAACTGGTACATCCGTGCCAGCCAGCCAGCCAGCCAGCCAGCCACGCACGCGCGCGCGCACGCACACGCGCACACACACACACACACACACACACACACACACACACACACACACACACACACACACACACACACACACACACACACACACACCTCGTGCTCTCGTCAAGAGATACGATGCGCTGACAAGCTGTTACGACAAAATTCCCAAAAGCAACGAGGCAAGGTTACCCAAATTCTCGGAATCACACACACTTTAATATCGGTAATATTTTACTTCGTAATAGCAGAGAAACCAAAATTTATTGTAGCACGAAAAATTGCCGCTCGACTGGCCACTCGAGGCACTTCACGTGTATTCGCAGGCATTGCGTACGCGGCATTTGCATATTTTTAATGTTTGGGTCAAGTTACGTGCGACACCCGGTAGATATAATTTTGCCACATCTATCCAAGTTCAGCGGGTGAACAGCTGAACGAAATATTCTTAATTTGGAAATCCGTCTAAAAGGCTCAATCTACCATAACATACTAGTTCCCCTTTTACTTTCTCTGTTGTCCGAGCTGTGTGTTCTAGCGCTTCAGTTGACTATGAAAAGGTTAGATGGAAGGTGCTTATAACACGAAGGACAGAGCAGATATGCCAACCACGGGATGACCACACGGCGGTCAGTGCAATGCTATGGAATAGTTTAGTGCTGATACCATGAGAAGACATAAACAATCAAACACTTGACAAAGTTATGAATAAAGCACCAGACGTTCCAATGATTACCGAACCAGAAAGCGAATTTACAGATTTAAAAAAAAATACTTAAATGCTTTGTTCCCCGACCATATTGAATGCCATGAGACAGTCCACGATCGGCTTTCGCGTGCCTATTTCCGAATGAACTTGTTCAGGCAAATGTGTTAGCACCATATATTTGGACGCACCTTTATCACGCGAGGCAAATATAATTTCCTCGCCGTGCTATAAATGAGAGCAAAAACGCTCCCTCACACGAGTTTTCGGAAGATTCCCATTGAAATGCTCCAGAATTTGTATACGCGTGAGCTGCACGCGCAGACTAGATATCCAAACTCCGTCCGCGTACTATTTATTTTCTAAGATGATTTTGTCCACAACACGTTCTGCGAAATTCTATATCACGATTCGCGAACGCCCAGAACACTCTATAGGGAATGCGATCTCGAGCGTGCGTAATCTGCTCGACAAACACGGCGTACGCCCAATCCGGGCCGCGGTCGGTGCGTCGACTGGCTCCCCCGCCTTCCCGCCTATCCGGTCGCTTTCCTGAACTAATTGTGTTGTTATTAGCGCTTCTCCCTCGCCAACTACCTTATCCCTCGTTTTTCTGTGAATATCGGAGCTTTTCCTTGTTTGCCGAGAAGATTACGCCCGCCCGTATGCAGGTCGTAAGCGGACGGCCGAGCGAGCGAACGTCTGGCCCGCTCTTCTGCACGCGTGGCCTTCCTCGTGCAGAATTACCGAGGTGTCACCTGCCGTCTGTGCCGACGCCGCGTAATCAGCTCGAGTTTTCCGAATCGCTCAGGCAGCGTTCAGTGCTCTTTGAGAGTGCGTCCGCATTTGTGCGCGCGTGCGCTCGCGTTTGCTGTTCCCGATTCGCCCCTTCGTGTTAGCCGCCTCGCAATTTCACAGTTATCCCGTTTCACCAGAAAATGTGCCAAGAAGTCCGAAAATCTCCCTTTTAAAAGGAGTCAGCACAATTTTGGGAACCAATAATAGCTTTTTGTATGTTATAATTTATTGAGATAGGTATACTAGGTCAAGCAAAGTTATACAAGATTCGTAGCGCTTTTCTCTGCTCCATAACCGCTGCAAATCAACTGCTAGCTACCCAGTGCTGCAAAATATTATGTTAAGACGGCCTTCAGTGGCATGCTATGATGTTCATGCCACCTCTGCCCACATCGTCTTCCTTTGCCTACCCATCATCCCAGTTGATGAAATGTGAAAAAACAGCAACAGAAAGCAAGACAAAAACATTACCGTTAAATTAAAGCTGTAACAGTCCAAAATGTTTTGCAAAAAAGAAAAGACTCCTGTTTGGCAAAGTTACTGACGCGAGACAAGCATCGATAGTTTCTAGTTAAGCCTGACGACTTCTTCAATGGCCAATGACGTGTTAAATGGCGCAGAGGCAGCGGCCTATTACGAGAAGCTCGAGCCAGACGGCAGAGTTTGCAGTGCTGTAGAGAAAGCTTCCGCCGTAGCTGCACCGTCTGCAAACTTCGCGAAAGACCTATTTCCGCTCAAGTGCAGGGTTACTGTGCCCTGTCGTCTCAGCAGTGCCGAGTCTGTTTTAGTTTCCGCACGCATTTAGCGGAGCAATCAATTTTGGCGTAGCCCCTTCTAGCTCGCAATTTAGGTTTGATCTATGTAGTAGACGGCAGCGTATAGAAAAGTCATCACAATCAGGTCTCAACCTTTTGCGTGAAAGACTGTATTCCAGCCGTTAATCAAAGCCTCAGCTAAATGAAAATTTTTGCGTATCTCTTCATTTTTGCATTCTTTTGTAACACATTGGAGTGTTTGTGAAAACAAATAAAGTGGAACTTCAGAATCTTTCCGCGCCGCAAGAGCAGAACCAAGAAAACAAGAGTGCTCAACTAAGGAATTCTTCTAGTTTCAGCGGCCATGAGTGGGATGATGATGTGAGGTTCAAATTTTCAGGTGTAGCTTTACTTCCCGTCACGTTTAACAGGTGCCATCAGAATAAACTGCATTCAATGAACGCTGAAAAGGGAAAACTCGAAAATGAAGACGGGTCAGAATGCGCAATGATTTCCAAAGAGGCGAAGTCATAACAAGCTGTGTGTTTTGTTCGTACACATGCGGACCTCGAAATAGTGGAAGTGAGCCGTGAGGAAGGGAACGTGGCCGAACAGCTGAACTCTGCTCCACCTAGGAGCATCTACCGGTAATGACCCCCATTCAGCGACGGTCAATAAAATGAAAGGATTCTAGAGGAGTCGTGCAGGGGTGAGGAAGACGGTTAGGCAGGGAAGAGGGGGTGGGGAGCGTACTAAATGTGCTTTACTCTCTAAAAGGCAGGTATAGTGGGGCGAATGGAATATAGAGGCCCTTGGGATCCTACTTGTTTTTATCGTATTATTATGGCTATTTGGAAAGCAGAGACAGAAACCGCCTGAATCGGTGTTTTCTTTCTCTCAGGCAGTGATCAAGGAACGATCGTATCTCCCCTGGGAAATTTAGCACCACCGAATCGGATACGTTTTAGGCACGTGGGAAAGTAACCATCGGCGCTTCGGAGTCCCAAGAAGGAGGAGAAAGTCAACGCATAAGGCAATACAGGCGTTTAAATAGATGGGTATCACTTACACGCAGCACCCTTTCACCTCCAACAGTCACGCACGCAGAGGGAGAGAAAGTGCCTAAACCTGTGAGTGGCCAAGTTTTAGAAACATCAGTACAATACGGTGCATGAAGGCCTAGGTGCACAGGTGACAATTATTAGGGTGCTTTTTGAATCATATTGTTCACTTTTGATGCGGATGAGGCGCCGTTACGTCGAATGGGGTGAATGCCCAAGCGCAATGTACTTAGCAAGTTTCGGTAAAACCCAGGTGATCAAAATTAATCTGCAGCCCCCACTACATCATCGACATAGCCCAAATGTGGCTTTCGAACGTTCAACCCAGTCAACCAATAGATCAGTCAGTCCGCCTACATCTTGTACCTGTCTTTGTTTTTTGTTTGTTAAATCGTCTAATTAGGTAAGATATTGACCGTATAACTACAGTAATACTCCCAGTCATCTCATAACACCGTCGATTGTTGGGTTACTTGAGAATTGTTTATGAACATTAGCTGAGTAGAAGAAAAAAATTTCAGGTAAGTAAGAGAGGCATGACGGACAAGAAAGACGCTGACATCCCACCCGATAGATCACTCATACCCTCTTTTCTGTACTTCGGGATAGGACATGAGTGGTAGATGCTAATATTGAACGCGCTGGAATGTATGGGAAAAATATCAAAAGCATACCACATGCCGCAGCCACATCATAGTGTCAGTTCCTATTTGGTTGTCCCGCGGCGCAGCCTGCCGATTGCATAAAGTGGCTCGTGGTACGCGAATACCTGCATGTTACATGCGATTGCCTAGATTCCTTCGAAAGATTCAACTGTCCTGGAGCTTTCCAAACATGGCCTAACAAACGATTGACTTGTGTCAGTGAATGATACTGGTGCAGTCCTAGTCATTTAGAACAAAGAAACTTACGAGATGAAGCCAGTAGTATTGGGGGCGAACTCCACCACTGGACGTAGCATGAGGGATCACGTGGACACAGCGGCCGCGTCGGCTTCTTCGGAAGAGCTAAAGCCAGCTGAAAACGAAAGTTTAAAGTCCCACCTGCGCCGCGGTTCTGATTAAATGGTGAGGCTTTACCGCCTTGGGTGTCAACTTGACAACATCTGAAACTACTATAATAGGTAGTGGCTGCCATTGGAGGCGTGCAGCATGATAGGCTACTCCTCGGTGCCGCAGTGCCGTACGTGCGCAACGGAGCCCTATGACAGCCTTATTCACACGTAGCTGCAGGGCAAGGAGCTGCGTGAAGCTTTGCTCGCGAAACTCTCACAACGGTGCTCGCGAGACTCTCACAAGCGGTCACCCCTTAAGAAAGCAGGGTGGCTGGCCTGGGTACGGTTTTGCCCAATTTGTGTTCCGGTGAGTGCCCGGCGGTGAGTTTCGAGCGAACGACCTTCCGTAGCCAAAGCGCATGCCTTGACCACGACTTTTCTAATGATGTGGGGGAGCCTGGTATTAGCTTATGGCAGAGAGCTCGGCTAGTTAATTAGAATTCCAATTTTTCATGCTTTTCCAGCGCTAAAGGAGAAACAGAAAAACCAAGAAGAGAAACGACAACAGGACATTGTCCTCCCTGTCCTGTTAACATTGAGTTCTCATGTGCGTTCATTGGCGCCAGTGTTAGTTACTCTAATGGCTGCCAGCGTCTTCCCTATCCTGTTGTCTTTTCTTGGTTTTCTTGTCTGTCCTTCACCGCTGGAGCTCAATCGGTGAAATCACTGCGATCTTTATTTCCAACGACAGTTGGGGGCCCTCACGCGAAAAGCGGTAAACAACCGCGTGAAAGTGTCTCAGGGCCCACATACGTAGCAACGGTTTCCCAGTCAAGGTCCCAGGATGGCGCAGCAGGTCCAGAAAGAGACGCGATAGAGGACATCGGTTGCCGCATGACGCGCAGGCTTCGCCGCGGCGGCGCTAGATGGCGCCGATTGCTCTTAGGGGAACGCGAAACAGGATTCCCGCTTGAGTAAACGCCACATACATAGCTAGTTTCGGTGGTGGCAATACGTTATGCGGCGGATTTGATTCAGTGTTAAGGTACTACCCTCGACAGTCATCGTGAGATTCGTCGTGCCAGATTTTTCAGATATCGAATATTTATTTATTTTATTTATTCAAATACCCTAAAGGCCCGGCAGGCATTACATAGGGGGGGAACAACAGTAAGTACAAAGCAACGCAGTACTACGATGTGTCCATTTGACCATGACCTAAAAGCCGCGAATGCTAAGCATAGTTAAACGTTAAGACCACTCAAGGTCTTGGACTTGTGAATATATGGAGGAATACTCGAAGAAAAACTGTCGCCTATCTTTTATGTTTGACAACAATATTATTGGTATCAACAGAAACGTTCAATAATTATGAATACAAATAAACACCTCATTAGTTTTCGAGCACCTTGAGCAGTGAATATACTTATTTTTCCTTCAAATGCTGAATCGCATGAGCATAAACAAATCATTGGGAATAAGTTATCTCTGCTACTACTCTTATTTGACTCAGAAAGTTGGGCTAGCTGATGTTGATACAGTGTCTGTGACATAGTTACTAGCGCGAACAACACTAACGGAAATAACGGTGGGCAGGACAGAGCGCTGTGCGATCTTATTTCCTCTCCTTTTAAAGTATATTAAGATATGTCGCCTTGAAGAAGACAAGTCCACTTGTCGAAACGTTGGCTCCTGCATTCACCTTGTTCACGTTTTGCTCATCGTCTTGAATTGCCATCTCCCGCATTCGCCGTCTTTTCTATTAAGATATTTTGTAATTTAACACTCACAGTAGCTACTTTTACATTCCATTGTTTAAAGAATAGGAAAATCATTTTCCTTGGGACTTCCTTGAATTTTTATGATTCTCACTAGACTGCAAATTGAGCCCCCTTGATTGGCGCAAATTTCTTGCTTGCTTATTACAAGAGAGTACCTCATCTTTCGACTTGGAGATGGTAATCGGTCGTGGTGGTGGTGGTGGTGCGTGCTTTGCTTGCTTGCTTGCTTGCTTGCTTGCTTTGCTCGCCGACGACGACGGCGAGTTTTTACGTGGTGTTTGGTTCTTTTCTATATTCATTAAACCTTGTCTCTCCAAAGCGAAGAACATTAACAGCTGGGAAGAATGACTTCATGAGTTTGTTATGTGTTGTACTCCGGCGGCTCCGCACGCAAATTTGAAGGGGGCGGATATTCAGATCCCCTCAGGTGAGGATACTCAGACATCCCCTCTGCGTCAGTCCATGGATGTGTGGCTGTTATGAAGAATATTTCACAGCGGCTTCACCGATCATCGGAGCACGCCTCGATACAGGCAAAATGGAAACGCAAGCTTTTCCAAAAAAGCGTGCTCTGCCTACTTCATTTTAGCCTTATCTGCAAATGTAAGCCTGCATTTGCCGTAAGACCACTGCTGTTCGTCCAGGCTTACTGCAGACTACGAATTGCCGTATATTCGCCGTTATTCGCGTGCACAAAGAAAACTAACTTCGTCAAGTTCATTCACTCACTGTTATTTAAGATAAAGCAGTAATAAATGAAAGAAGCCAAATCTTTTGTCAAACGCTTTACATATCAGTGATGCGCAGTCGAACTTATGTGGACTGAATGAAGGCCCTTTCTGGATTCTAATTCAAAACCATGAGTTCATTGCTGCTGAGTCCACTAATTACACATGGTTCGTGCGCGGGAATCGAGAGGGAATAAAGTGGCTGCGAATTGTTTCCTTAAAGAAACTGTTAATTATTTTGTACCAGCATTTCTGAGCCCTTTGACATTGTCTCCTCTGCACGAACTTTATAATGAGGTGTGCGACGGGAAGCACTAATCCTGCCGGCCCTCCAGTGCAGAGAGAAAGAGAACATTTGAGGAATAATTGGAAATAAGGTTTACTCGTGCCTGTGATGGACGTCTGGTGCTCCCGAAAGGACTCCGCCGCGTGTTGAAAAGGAGCCGTCGCGTTTCCCTACATTCGTGTACGAGTGGGGATTCATGGACGAGTGGTGCGGCACATCGTGTCCTGGACAGCGGTGCTATATGGCACATCTACACCCAACCCTCACAAGCACCACAATTCACTTATTATGGATGGCTCTCCATTTGATTTGTCGGCGAGATTATTAGTGCTTATTATAAGCGATGTGAGGACAGTCTTGTCCAAAGTTTTATTTGCCACTTTAGCTGCAGGCCTGCCGCAGCCACTGTCGTCCTGTTTGAAAATAAGTGTGAATGCATAGAAGAATGATAAATTTCAGCCTTGGAATGTGCCTCATTTTTTTTCGTCATGAAATGAATATGACGAATGCAAATGTAGAGAAGTTAATCGCTTCAACATAGTAAATTTAGGTAAAATATTTCGACAGAGATTTGTCAGCTGCCGCTCTGCATGTCAGACTATAGATGTCAGTGCAGTTCCCGTAGGCTGAGTTACTGAATTTAGCCGAGCGCGCAGAAAGTGTACGAGCACTGCACCATTGCATTGTGAATGTTGAAATTAAAGCTGAAGTGAGAAAATTCCTCGGCTAAAAGCACGACTGCCGAGTGCAGACGCCTTCCATTGACGCAGCGCGTGAAAGGAACTGCTCGTTCACGTCATGATTCCCGGTGCACACCCTTGACTACAAACGACGGTTGCATCTATAGCCCCTGCCCTTACGTCAATGCGGCGACAGCAAGAATCCAACCACTAAACAGAAATGCTTGACAGTGCGCAATGGGATAGGCACAAGGGCAAGTGAATTTCAGGATGGTCGGGATCGTGCCTACCTTCTCGTAGAACTCACGCACCTAAGCACGAAGTGTGCAAATTTTATCGCCCTCGGTGGTGAATTTCCTCCTTTGAGAAAACAGAAAAAACATTGAGTATATAGTAAACGCATGCGCTTTGTTGTTTTGTGTATTTTTCACTTATAGTGTGCGACGCCGGGTTCACCATGAACAAACTACAGCATAAGTATTTGTTTTGCTCTTGATTTCATTATTTCTTCATTCTACTTTGTAGGCGACCGTTAGGTTATCCTAACATTGACGGTATTTCTGCTCTGCTTCTTAGACCTTCTGGGAAACGTTTTTATTGGGGCGCTTACTATATACCACGGGCATCACTATGCAATTCACAGCGCTTCTCAGGTCGCCGAGCTATGATTACGATGCGGCGCACATCCTAGGCCTCCATGTTTACATGCATTCTGTAAACACGAGCCGTTAATACTTATGCTCAGGATTATATTTTCCTTCGGGGTCACATTTGATATAGGCTACCGTGACGCGTAGCAAGGGTGCATGGCATCCCTGATATAAGAGCAAAATAATCGCGCCAGGAAACCGTGACTATAGCGTGCGAGTCACCATTAGAAAACAGGCTCCCTAGAGACGCTGTCCGAACAGACTATAGGGCGCCATAGGCTACAGTACTTCAACAACGCTGTCTTGCTCTAACATAAACAGCATGGGAACAAAGTTGGTCCAACAAAAACATTTATACGGATTCGTGAGTGGCCGCTGCCATTAAGCGACGAGAGTTGGATGCGCTGCCGGCACGCGCTTGGGGTGTTTTCTACATTTCACTCCGCACTGATCAATTAACTTGATAAAATGAAATCATAAGGAATGGGAAGCTCCACATGTTGAATCTGTGGTTCCAGATAGTGCTGAATAAACCTGGCAAAGTCAATTTTTCGCAGATTGTAAGAATCAATGTGAGTTATTATAAATATGCACAGACGTGCTCAAGGAGAAAAGGTAGAGGAAAATTGGGGAGCATTGCAAACATGACAGACGTCACAGCATGTCACAATTATCTGCGACGGTTTCGCACTGTTTAAGTGGATCGATAGTCCGGTCCTCTGGCCATATTTCTCCTTGCTTTAGTTGTGGTGTCCATTAAGAAATACCATTCACACAGCAACTGGCCAATTAGCGGACCAAGAAGGGAGCAAATAGTATCCCCTATTCACAAACAAGTCCTTACCCCGTAACGATCCGTAATAGTAGGTGCCAAAGGCGGCCGACCAATGCCAAGCAGCCCTTACGAGCGAGAAGCTTCGTGAGTTTGGCCCCCGAGCGCTGTAGCACTTATTGTGCCAGACCAACATGTCCGTCATATGCAGACAATGAGCATATAAATTTGATTGCAGGGGATAAGCACACTGTGCCTGAGTAGAACATTGCAGCACTATTTTTGTATTGAATTTATAGGCAATTATTCAAATAAGAGTGAATGAATGTTTGTTGTTTAGTGGCGCAAGGGCTAGGTATGGCCAAAGAGCGCCAAGACAGTGTTGGTGATTTCGCGGCGGAATGATATGTCCTGTGAAGTTGATGTGACGTGGCTGTAAAAGATCCTAAAAAATAGTCGCTGTAAAGTGCGTAAAATCTACGTACAATAAAATTACGGCGATGACTAATGACGAGTACTATGAGCCTTACACTGCATTGCAGAAGAATGATATGATATACAGAACATGTAAGATGCAAAAATTAGCTACAGCACAACTGCCTCACCAGAGTCCTTGAAACACAAGGGCCTGGAGGCATGTGCTATAGAGTACGACTATCACAGCGGCATACTCTGAAGAGAAGAAGCGTTACGAATGTATGGGACTAATAACATGTAAGACAACATCTCTGAGGTAACCTAGGACTGTGTTTGTATTAAAAAGCGGTTCTGGACCGAGAAAAATTGCAGGATGAAAAGGAATGTGCTGCCGGTCAGCCTCTCCCCGCATCTATGGCAGGTTGGAGGGTCATTTCCGGTGAGTAAAAAGTTATGGGTGCCAAATGTGTGTCCTATGCTGACACGACAGAATAGGACATCTGTTCGGCGTGATTTTATTGCAGAGGGCCAGAGTCCAAACTGTGGCTTTATAACGTGGAGCTTACTACTTGTTTCCGCGTCCCACATGTACTGCCAGTGGTTTGGCAGTTTCTTTCGTAAGAAAGGCCTCAGAGCTGTGGCACGCACATAAGCGGTAGGGTTAACAGCTTGCGATGTGATTGTCGTGGCCATCTCGTCCGCCAGAATATGTATACCCTCGATGCCCCTATGGCCAGGCCTCCAGCATATAATGATATGCTGGTTAGATATGTAAGCTTTACACAAGACGGAATAGACTCTATTAAATACTGGATTTTTGTTTGTATAGAGTGAAATCAAGGCCTTCACGACGCTTAGGGAGTCTGTATATATCGCTGCTTTTTGACGTTTTCATTTTCTTATATGCTTCACAGCAGGCAGTAATGCGTAGGCATCGTCTGTAAAGATAATTGTTTCCGGATGCAGTACATCGGATTCCGAGAAGGATGGGCCGACGCCAGCATAGGACACCATGGCATTTGACTTCGAAGCGTCTGCGTAGAACTCTGCGCAGGAGTGCTTGTGCTGGAGTTCTAGGAAATGCATTAGGATTTCGATCTCTGGTGCGTGTTTCGTTACTTCTAGAAAGGATATGTCACATTCTACCACCTGCCACTCCCAAGGTGGCGACCGCATGGTTGAAGGCATTAAGCGAGCTCGAGGAGTGGGGCATGCATTTCATCACTAAGTTCCCTAACACGCAGCGAGAAAGGCTGTCTTACGGAGGGGCGATTACGGAAAAGTGGAGCACACGTCATATCGTTAACAGCGTTAAAACATGGATGTTGATGATAGGAGTGTATTTTCAGGAAATATGTGAGGCTGATATAAGTTCTCTGCGGATGGAGTGACCATTCATTTGATTCCGTGCATAAGCTTTCAATAGGACTTCTCATGAAAGCGCCACTGGCTACGCGGATACCTAGATGGTGGACAGGATCTAGAATCTTTAGTGCGCTCGGAGCGGCAGAGTTATATACGACGGCACCATAGCCCGATCGTGATCGAATTAGGCTCTTATAAACATTCATCAGACACTTCGTGTCTCTACCTCATGTTGTGTGGGATAAAATTTTAAGTAAGTTCATTGTCCTTAGACATTCTTATTTAAGATATTTAATGTGCGGAAGGAAAGTAAGCGTGGAGCCAAGTATAATACCTAGAAATTTGTGTTTTTTGTTAATAGGTATTTGATGTCCACACAGTTGAACACAACTGCCTGGAACCAGGCCTCACTTTCTAGTAAAAAGAACACAAGAACTTTTGTGGGATTGATTTTAAATCCGTTTTTGTCTGCCCACTTGGACACCTTATTCAAGCCCCGCTATACCTGTCTCTCGCATACTGCGAGGTTACAGGATTTGAAGCCGATTTGAATGTCGTCCACGTAGACGGAATAAAAAATGGCAGGTGGTAATGAAGCACGAAGCGTGTTAATCTTCACGATAAAGAGCGTGGAACTAAGCACGCCTCCCTGGGCTACACCTGTTTCTTGTGTAAAAGGTCGCGACAATACGTTGCTGATTTTAACGCTGAAGATACGATTCAACAAATAGCTTTCAATTATTTTCAGCATATTTCCACAGATGCCCATTCCCGACAAGTCTCGCAAGATCCCGTAACGCCATATTGTGTCATACGCCTTCTCCATATCGAGGAATATTGATAAGAAAATCTGTTTATGTAGAAATGCATCGCGGATATATCCTTCAACGCGTATAAGATGATCTGTTGTCGACCGGCCTTCTCTGAAACCACAATGGTAGGAATCAAGTATATTGTTGAGTTCAAGGAAATGTATGAGTCTGCCATTAATCATTTTTTTCAAAAATCTTACACAGGCAGCTTGTAAGAGCTATCGGGCGATAACTTGCCGCCATGGATGGGTCTTCCCCCTGCTTCAAAACAGGGACCCCAATCGCTTCTTTCCATGTGTGTGGAAGGTATCCGGCAGCCCAAATAGGGTTGAAGAGTGCGAGTAGTGTAACTTGCGTGTCAGTGTGCAAGTTTGTGATCATGTCATACATGACTCGGTCAAGTCCCGGTGCAGTGCTCTTGCATGTGTTCAAGGCAGCTCTCAACTCGGCAGTACTGAATGGCCGGTTATACGCTTCGTCGTGTCTGCATTTATGTACGAATGGCTTAAGTTCTTCTATTTCTTTGTATTTAAGGAAGGATTCAGAATAGTGTATTGAGCTCGACACACGCTCAGAGTGTTCCCCAATGGAGTCTGCCTGGTCTTGCAAGGTATCTCCTTGGTCGTTCACTAGAAGCAACGGATGGATTTCTTGCCCTTTTAGCTTTCTCAAGTCATTCCACACTTTCGCCTCCTGCGTGTATAAATTATTGCCGGAGAGGACCCTCACCCAGCTTTCTGTCTTTGCCTGACGTCGTGTCCGCCTTCCCTGTGATTTAATTTGTTTAAACTGGATTAGATTTTCGGCATTAGGCGATCTGCGTAATACGCCGCATGTCTTGTTCTGTCTCTTTCGCGCCTCTCTACAGTCTTCGTTCCACCAGGGAGCACGTCTTGTTAGTGAACCACCATTCGTCTGCGGGATAAAATTTTCGGCTGCATCAATAATAAAAGTGGTAAAATATGTAACGGCATCCCATCTATACCAAAATTATTTATAAAATCTCGTGGTAAATAAGATGATTCTTTAAAATGCTCCCAATCCGCTGATGCTAATTTCCATCGAGGAATATGCGGAGGGTTCTCATTCTCAATTCGAATAAGCAAACAGCTTCTTAATTGTACAAAAGTTGTGAGGCTGACAATATTAACACAATTTTCAATATTTTGCTGTATTATCACAGCCTTGTTTCTGATATATCATCGTTGTGAGATATGAACTGCCCTCACTGCTCGAGACGTTGTGGCAGCTTATTTCGTGCTGTATAGTGCAGTAATTACTATGCAATTCCAAGTGTCTACGTTATTTCCATGTCTCTTATTTTATAGCACTTACCTACATTTCTCTTACATGAAAGAAAACTGTCTACCCAGCCTTTCGAACACCTATGCTTGAGGTATTCGTACATTGCAACTCAAACCTCCACGATAATTTCATATTGCAGAAGCACGATACTACAAGTTCGACCTGAAAACGTCTCCGCAAGCTTTCCAGTAACTTATTCTGGATAGTTTTAGCTATAGGTGATCAAGTCGAGAAGTCGGACCCATGTGCCTCCTGGTGCTTCATTTCACACTTATGTGAGTACCAAGAGTGATGAAAATTACTCGTAAAAATACTGATTAACGTGGAAAAATGCGAAGAACCAAATGGTGGAGGAAGTCGGCCCAGTGATTCCCAGATAATTTAATGTGGCTGCGAACCCACTGGAGTACAATATCTTGTCCACGAAATGCCGCGCAGGGCACGTTTTGAGCAATTTAAACAATAATGCTGCTGGGAGTGCATGTTATTCAGAAGGCCTAGCGCCCAGTTTGGGTCCGAGCAAAAAACACAGCTCTCAGGTGCGTCACCTCATTACAATGACAATCGCTCTCGCTGAGGTATTACGAATACAGGACCCATCTCATGGCGTCTCATTTCATTTCATTTCATTTCACCCATCTCATTTTCGCAGCGCGAAGTACTTAAGCGCTAGAAGAACGAAGGGTTAGCACTCGTGTTTGTCCTTCTTTCGCTAAGCCTTCGTTGTTGTTTTTTTTCGTTCCGCACTTCAGTGCTTCGCGCTGCGAGAATCAGGCTGTGAAATCTCACCAATTCGCCCTAATCGCTCTTCTTATGCAATGAAGGACCCATCTGAATGTATCCGTTTTCTGCCCGCATATTTCTGGTGAAGTTGAAGCAAAACAAGCTGGACACCCACCTAGGGAGAACTTCTCATTTCTTGTTCGTGCCTCCTATCTGTACATTACCTTAAAGGAAAAAAATTGTCATCCACCCAACTGTAGCTACAAAACTACAAAGGAAACTCATACGGGTTCTTCAGTAAGAAAGCTCAGCAGTTGAATAAAAATTTGTCCTGGTCCGGGGATAGAACTTGGGACCAACGCATTTCCGGGGTGGTCGCTCTATCACCTGAAATAGCCAGGGGGCTAGCAGATCGCAGAGAGAGGCCGAATTAATGGCCAAATCGAAGAACAGTGACAATGACTACTGCAAATTCGTCCCAGGGTAAAGTAAGAGTCATGAAAGAGAACATTTTGTCAACCCGAATGCACCGCGAAGCTACAAAAGGGAGCGACGCCCTGGAAGGGCATTGGTTCCAGGTTAGATCCCCGGATCATGACAACATTTTCTTCAAGTGAGAGACCTTTCTTTCTAAAAAAAAAAAAAAACACGAGTTTCCTTTGTAGCTGGTCAAATTATGGATAAAGCCAGTCTAATTGCTTAATGCCCTGCTTTTGAACGACGCCATTCAAACCGCGTGGTATGCGTTAGAGTTGTCCGTGTAGTTCAGGAATTTCTGCGGAAGAACAATTCGTTGGACCTAAACTGTAGAACAGTACTGGGAAATTAAGTTTCGTTTTAAGCTGCCTGTTCGGGCAAACCAACCATTGTGAATACTAAGTTATCCCTTAAAGCTGCAAATTCCAGTCCCGCATGACGACGCTAAATATGGTTAAACGTAACTGGTCAAGATATCCCCGCTTGCCAGAAAAAAAATTGCTGGAATCCTTTTGCTATGATTGTTGAAGTTACGGGAGAGCATTCGCACGAGATACATTTTATTGAAACTCCGTATTAGTCGCTTCTTAGTGGCTTTGGCGTTGTACCGCCAAGCTATTACGTCCATGTTCGATCCCGGCTGCAGCAGCCGAAGTTCGATGTGGGCGACACGCAAGAACGCTCATCTATCTGCGTTTGCGATTACATTAAACGCAAGGTGGTCATAACTAATGCGAAGGCCTCCACTACGGCGTGCCTTTATAATGAGATAGTGGTTTTGGCTCGTAAAACCCAAAACCTATTTCTTAAATTTTTTGTCTGTTGTGCCAAAGACGGGTGCGTACTGAGGTTTATGTACAACGCCCTGCCTCTTGTATACTTGTCCGGGCGCCCAGGGCAGTCGCTTCCTTAACACGCTGCAGGCTCGCCATACGAAGTCAGCCGTACGGGTGTGGAAATCGTATCGCTGGACCGAGCATACTCTCTTGGAGGCCGACAAAAGCTTTGGGTGTAGAGTACTGGTCCCATCCTCGGGCGCCATGCCCAACGGTCAGCGCAGTCACAAGAAAACAGCTAAAGTAAGCAATTATCTGGCGGTCTTACCTCACTACATTTGGCTGAACAGGTTAACAAACGATTAAACTTCCCCCGCCATCAGATTCAAACGTCTACAAGCAAAGCAACACAACGTGTGAGGGGGGCGTATGGTAAGAGGTGAACTTTACGAGCGCGCCTTTCTGAACACTTCAAGAGATGCATCATGGAGAAAGGAATACAACAAGAGGGGACACTCCCATAGAGCCCAGCGGCCCAATTGACTGCAGCGCGCCAAGGCGCCGGCGTTAATACCTGAACCACACTTCCGGTTTTGTGTACGCGTGCGTTTTGAATGCTAACTGGTACGCGCCATGCCGGGTGCGAGCTTTTTTTCTTCTGCTGCTCGACCACGCGCGCCATTCGCGCGAAATCGTTTATTAAGTAAAATTGATTGCGAACGATCTTTACAAGTCTCCATCGAATATGTGCCCCGTGCAATTTCATAAAGACGCAAGACGCCTTGTGAAATGAGGAAATGTATATTTTATTCCATATAAATGCTCGTTCCGGGCTTTTTGTGCGCTCATCCAACGTTGTGTCACCAGGTGGGCAGCAGTAGTTACCGCAGGAAGCTCCACCAGAGACGCAAGCTGAAAAATTTAAATTACAAGCACGTGTCATCTTGGTATTAACATGCAAGAATAATGCGTGCAGAAGCGAAGCGTGCGAAAGTGGTGAATGGGTGGCATTACAAGCAAAGGCAGTTGGCTTTTACATGCACGACGTAGAAAATACCCGACTAATCCCAAACAATACAGTACATACCACGAAGACATTCTATTTCCTAGCATTCCCCTCTTCCCGGGCCTTATTTCCTGCACTTTAACAGCACGAATACACGGGTTGTTGCTCGTTTCCAGAATTTGGCTACAACGGACGCGTTTTTACGCTACGAACACACATATTCTTCTTAAAACTTTTCATGTTTATGCTTCAGAACACACAGAACACACAGTTATGATCCAGAACACACAGAGGTGGCCACAACACAGGCTCTCAACCAGACCATGCTGGACGCTCCCAGAATTCCTTCTACTCGCCCTCAAGACAAATGCGTGGGTGCAAAGCCTGCCTTCAATCGTTCAGAAGACAGAATTTTCGAGTTAAAAGTTCCTGGCGTTTGAGCTCCTTGGCATTATCTTTCGCGCGTTCTGCCGGCGCAAGCAACACGCTCCCATGTTATCACTCTTGCAAATTGCGCGTCGCGTTTTCGACAAGCGCGAGTACCGAAAGAAGGCTTAAATTGTTGCGAGGCCATAAAAATTGTCACAAACTTGTCGCAGTAAGATTCAGTACGTGCCAAACTGTCACCACGGCCAAGCTGCCTTTCGCTGGGTCACGACAGGCGCGGCGAGCGTGCCTCATAAGTAACAAAAAAAAAGTACCGAAAATAATTTTCAACAATGTTGGGCGTCAGAGAAAGCGTCATGAAATTGTCGGTGCATTCAAGCGCAAAACTGTGCACCACGGCCGAGCTGCTTTTCGCCAACAGTGTCAACGCCAGGCGTGCCCCCTGCGCTTGAAAAGTACCCCGAAAAGTAACGAAATTAGTTACAGTAATGTTGGGGGGGTCAGAGAAAGCGCCAAAATTTGTCGCAGTAAGATTCAGTACACGTGAAACTGCGTCAAAGCACCCTGTGGGCCCACTATGCCCAAAAACTACCGAAGTAACTTAATATTGTAGCTTATAGAAAGCGTCGCAAGCATCTCCCAGTACGATTCATTCAATAAAATTCAGTGCCCCACGACGGCCGCGCAGTTTTTCGTTAACTGCGTCACAAGTCTAGCCTAGGTGCCGTGCCGTAAGCCTAATTGCTTGAAATGCGTCGCAGACTGTCGAACAAAATTTCTCACCTTGCCGTATAGTCCAACAGTGCAGTTGTGCCACGTTGAAGTTCGGAAGGAACGCAAGAATTCGCCGGGAACCCACGAAACCAGGCTAAATCCAGGCTAGATACGCGCGCCCTGTCTCTCTGGCTTCGGCGGTGTGTCCGACGAATGACGCATGCATCTGGCTCGTCATTCACCGATTCGCCTGTCGCTAGGCAACGGAAGTGAGCCGCAAAGTTTAATTTATGCGCAGATATTGTTACTTTTGCCGCGAAAGAATAAAAAAACAATTTCTGTTAATCTCATTTCATATTCTTTTTTCCGATGCTCGCGGCAGCGAACGGTCGACGTTAATACTATAACGTGACGTATTTCCTGTTGCCACTTTTCGCCGAGTGTCCCCTCTTGTTATATTTCTTTTTCTATGGATTCATCACATTGCAAGTGATAGCGGCGTGAACGGTGCGCGCTGATAAAAGGTATTTATTGATAATACTGAAGTAAAATAGAGAAATCTTTTCTCGTCACGCGCACTTAAAATCGAATAGGAGTGTTATTTTCCTCGAAATAATCTAGCTGCGTCGCGTTTTAATAAAACTAAAACGCATTTTTCTTTCCCAATCTTTGTTCCCTCCACACACATAGTCGCGGTTCGATCGCTGCTTCCATAACCACCCTTGTTGATGTCGGTGACAATTTGTTCTGAACCGCTTTTCGCCGAAAATTTCGCGACCTAGAGCGCTATTCTGGAGCCGAATCTTATAACGGTACGGTTGGGGAACTGTTCGTTTGGCCTCACCTGATTGGCCAAAATTTTGCTGATGTCGCAGGTCGTCAGAGGGGCGGCATGGCAATTTATGAATACGTCACGCATCTGTGAATCATCTTCAAAGCGAACCGGTCGTAGGAACCAGCGAAGGGGTAATCCGCTTTGGGTTCCGTTGCTGTGCCTTGCGACCTTGGCCGCGCGCGCGACCCCCGGAGACGCGGGCGTCGCGCGCGCGTGCGTTGGTTGCTTCGGAGGCTATTACTTGCCTTCGTCGTCTGCTTGGCGTTGCTCTTTCGGTGTCGACCACGGCTGGAAGTGCGATACGCGTTCGAAGAAGCGATGGATAAACAGCTGCACCACCCTTGCCGGCTTTCTAAGTAGACTTTTTTGCAGGCTACGCTATCAAATGGAGGAGACTCTGGTGCAAGCGTACCAGTGGTGATTCCACGCAGAGGAAGGAATATTGCGCGCTGCGGTTCATCGCCACCGGCCTGCAGTTCCCAGAGGTCGGTCGGACGCGAAGTATTCATCGGAATGGCCCAGATCTCTGCTGCCGACACTGTCCACAAAGTTGCTCTCGCAATTGCTGTGTTCGCCGGTAGAAGGGCTGGGTCAGCTTTCCCGTGACCTCCGCTTCAAAGCCAATGCCAAGGAGATATTTGCATGGTGAGATCGAATTCCCAGTGCTATCGCCAGCATGAATAGCTCGCAGATCGCCGTTCAGCAATCAGAAGGGTTCACCTAGGCTGGTTCAGCTATTCGTTCGTTCGGCTGATAAAACTGTACCGTCAGGATGGGAAGGTATTGCGGATATAATTTATCTTAGTTGCCTGCCCTTTTTTCTCTAGTTCGGGAGGGCCACGCTTTGTTTCTCAATTTCATGGCACAGCGCGCACCGTAAGCACCACCCTCTTCGATTTTACTTCGCGCAGGCAATGCAGGGTTGGTATATCGTAATATTCGATGTCAAGTTCCATTAATTCTATCACGTGACGTGCCGTGGGACAGATCGCAGGGATAGCAGCAGCGCAGCGGCGAGCGACTCATGTCCGAGCCGATGACGAAGGGCGAAAAAAAAAGGAAACTTGATATAGTCGGCAAGTAAAGGTGTCCCTAAGAATGAGTTCAGAGTTTTGTCGCGCTCGCTACTTAAGAGGAAGCTTTAGCTCGAGTGCTCCTATCTAAATACATGTAAAAGGAGAATTCGTTTTTCTCGGCAACCACTGCACCGAATTTGACGAGGTTTGTTGTATTTAAAAGACAAACTTAAAATCTAGTGACTGTTGGTTTCGAATTTTTGAGTTAGGTGGTCAATTTTTTATTAAAAATTGCCAAAAATCGAAAATTTTCAGAAAACGAAACTATCAAGTTTACAACTCTGTAACTCAACCACTAAAAACGATACTACAATTCTGTGAATGGCATCTAAAAGTACATCTAAAGCGGACAAAATGGATATGTTACACATGAATATAAAAAAATTTAATCATAGGGAAATACAACTTTTGCAAAACCGTTGTAACCAAAGTAACAAATTCAGGTAAGATGTAAAATGACCTACTGAATTTGTCCGCTTTGAATGATCTAATGGATGCCGTTTACAGAATTGCGATATCAGTTCTTGATGCAGAGCTATGAATTTGTAAACTTTGTGCTTCTATTTTTTTCAAACGGTCAAATATTTGAAAATCGTTTTAAGAAAATTCAAGCCCTAAATCGAAATTTCGCTTCCAACAGTCACTAGAATTTAACTTTCTCTTTCAAATGCAACAAATTTCATCAAAATCGATCCAGGAGTTATCTCATAAAAACGTTTTTGCGTTTTACATGTATTTGAATAGGCCGCGTCGGAGTTGGGCCCGAGCTAAAGCTTCCTCTTAAGTGCTGGCAGTGCGTTCCTGTTGCGTGCATCGGGCGAGCTCCTGGTAGCAGACGACATAGCGCTGCGCTCTGCCAACTCATTTATGTTTGCGATACCGCCTGTGGGCTGACAAAGAAAGAGAATGACATTAATAAATTACTTCTGCATTGCGTAAACGCCCGGCACCACACGTTTATACTTTAGAACTTGGCGTATATTAGTTAATCTATATTTTACATTTATTTAGCAAGAAGAAACATTCTGCAATTCCTCGATTAGCTCGTCATATAATGACGTACACTTCAGAGGTGGCACCCTCTCATCTATTGGTCGCTTCGTCCCCTTCTTCCACCACCGGCTTTGGAGTGGCACATTTAGTGACGTAAGCGGCGAAGCGAACGCTTCGTATTCCGAACCGTTATGAGATTCGGCCCCTGGACATTCCGCCCTTTTCTTCGATGCGTGACGTAGACACGACGCGGATAAAATGGCGCTGATGGCCCCATTTAGCTTTTGTAACGTGACGCCAATTTGACGTTTTGCCTAAGAAACTGAAATGAAGGCACTCAACGTAAAGTTCTCCGTAAAGCAAAACAGTTTTCCTCCGCAGTAAAAATAAAGCAGCTAGCTCAAAGCGCACCATTATTCCGCCGAAAACGCTTCTCGCTTCCGTCGTCTGCTGCGTACAAGACGTCGTCTGCGTCATTAGCTAGGATGCGCGCACACGGCAAACAGAATCAGTGATCGTACGTTGGCGCCAACGCGCTTGTTTTCTGCCTTGAGACAACATACGTGACCTACCAGTGGTGATGAGCGCACGTCCTAGGCCACGTTATCGCTATCTCGCGAAAAGCAAGTGACTCAGCACGACTCGGCTGGCTTAGAAACGACCGAATATCACTGATAGCGTTGCGCGGGCCAGAGCTATCCGCTTGCATGACGCAAGCGCCGGCGCTGCCATCTCTTGTTCAGTTCGCGGCTTACTCGCACCGCAGGAGGAAACTCTAAGGTGCCGCCTTACGTACATTCATTTTTATAAATTAAAAAGACGCCGTTGTCATAACTTTTGATTGTGCGAAAAGGCATTAATCTTGATTACAATACAAACCCAGCAGTGAAAAGTGGACAACGTTGCAGAAGGTTTGCTATGTTCAACCAATATTATTTCATATAAACGCGTTCTTTTAAAAATGATGGCCCAGAACACAAATGCCAACACCACCCGAGAGCGATCCAAATACAATGAGCAGGCGTTATGAACAAAAGAGTTTCATGGCGCCAAACGACGGCGAAAATGTGGCGATACGCATTCCTCTCGGCTGCCTTGCATATGGCTGCTCAGTAGCACAACTCGCGCGGCTCGTCGCACCACAAATTATGGCGGAAAATATCTGCAATGGCGGCCCAGCGCAACGCCAAATTGACGTTTACGAAACGAGCCTTCCTGTGACGCTCCCCACAGCATATTCCTTCAACCAATCAACAAGCTGACATGGCGCCTATCTTGGATCACCACCGCAGATTCGCGAAATTAAAGCTGCATTTCACTGGCTTCTGTACGCTACCGCTCACTTTCTTTTTGAAGCGCTAACGTCGCAATTAAGCTGCCAAGAATCAAAAGAATGTATTAGTCGATAATATTTGAAGTTTCACGTTTCGTCATCTTCTTGTAAACGCAAAATTGCATTTTGCAAAACTTCCGTTTCCCGGCACAAATTTCAAGGCACGGGAGCTCTCCACAGACAATCAGAGAGTCAACATGGCGGATAATGGCGGCCGTGCAGCCGCCATGCGTGTCGAGAATAGCGCTCCTATATGGATCGACCTTGCGTGTTGTTTATAGCGCTCCTCCATCAGAATAGTTTCGTAGGTGAAGCAAGGATCCATGGGAAGGATTAGAGGTAGCTGAAGTACAGGCTCGAGATATAAACAAGTTTAGTGGCCTTGCACTGCCCGGTTAACTTGAACAAGAAGCAAAGATTATATGTTATAGGTGTCACGAAGCGCGTGATCCGCTTTGTTTGAACTGTTCCGCATAAATAAATAGATATCGAAATAAGAAGAAATAACTGTTGGTTCGCGTATCATTATCCAAAGTGATCCGATTCTCATCAATGCCGTGTTCGTTCTGGATAGAATATAGGCAAGGCTGTTTTATTTGCGACTTATGTGATACGAGAGTGTGAGTAAGGGTAAACTTGAAAGAAAACTAAAAATGATTAGCAAGGGGAAAAAGATGCCTACACACACACATACATAAATAAGAACGCGGTAGCGTTGTTCAACTGCAGGTCACTTGAACGTAGAAACTTCAGTAGCACCTTCGTCGCCTTCTGGTGTGAGAACCGTATAAGCATCGTCAGACTGCACGGTGGAGCACTTAAAAGCCAGCTTCCTGGCCTTCCCTTCACTGGGCATGGACGCACATTGAAGATGCGGGACTCCCGTTTCTTTCTTGTTCGTTGTGCAGTGTGTCGGCATGTTCCTGGACTGCGGTAGGATGCATGCTACGCCCTTCTTCAGCGCCAGCATCACACCTGTGCATGCGTCCCATGATTGCAGCGGTGGAGCGCAGCTGACACCTACGGCTATCAACGGATCCACTATTGCAGGCAGTGGCGCTCCGTACTGCTTCCTTGGGCAGCACAGGGCCGCTGCAGTGACATCGTCAGACTGCACGGCGCAGCACTTAAAACCCAGCTTCCTGGCCTTCGCCTTCAGTGGGCATGGACGCACAACGAAGATGCGGGACTCACGTCTCTTCTTGTTCGTTGTGGAGATTGGTTACCTTTCCTTACTGCCCAGAAAATGTTACAAATCAAATGACCCTTTTCCAAATGTGCTTACATGCCCAGAAGCCTTGCTTGAACATTTTTGTGCATTATTCTTAGCTATGTGTGGTGACGTTGAACAAAATCCAGGCTCTCCTATGGATGAGATACTTCGTATGGTGAAGGAAACTAATGAACGATGTATACGCATAGAAGCCAATCAAACTAGCACGGCGCAGGCAATCGCTGAGCTTAAGACAGCGCAGGAATCGTTTTCTGGTGCTATTGTGGACATAAGGGAGTGCCTAGGGGCAGTCGAAGAGCAAATTGCTGTGTTTGAAAACTGGGAGCAAGAAATGACAGCCACGCGCCGGGAGCTTAGACGCATGCAAGATTACTCCTTCGCGGCACATTTGAGATTATATGACGCAGAATATCGGTCGCGACGTGATAATTTCTTATTCTTTGGAATAGCCGATCACGCGTCCGACCCATGAAGTCAGTCAGAAGACAAGATTGTCGCATTTGCTTCTGACAAACTGGAGATGTGCTTATCAGCAGGCCAAATAGCGCGTGTCCACCGAATCGGTCGTTTTACACGGGAAAAACTTAGGCTAATAATTGCAAAGTTTTGTGCGTCCAAAATCAAGGAGATTGTTCTTTCTAAACGAACCTTGCTCAAAGATGACGAGGTTAGCATAAGTGAAGAATTTTCACCGGCGACGCGATTGGCTCGTAAAAAACTACTGGAATTCGGCAAGGCACTTAACACGAAGTACAAACTGCGCCACAACAAACTTCTCATTGATAATAAATATTACAGCTATAACTCTGCCGAAGACAAGGTTCAAGAACAGAGTTCTAGTCCTAACGCGCCCAGGGCTGAAAAGTCGTCCTTAAGATCAACTCGGTCGGGTAAGGTGTACTCTGGCAATGGCTAGGACAGGATGAGGGGAGGTGACTCGACAGTTGCTGCGTCCGTACTATTCACTAATGCACGTAGTTTCTACCCCAAAAAAGATAACTTAAATGCGTTAATTAATGACTGTAATGCTGATCTTGCCGTACTAACGGAAACCTGGCTTTCTAGCCGTATATCTAATTCGGAGTTATTTCTGTGTAACAAAAAAATTAATGTGTATCGTCGTGACCACACAGTGGGAACGGCTGGAGGCGTTCTAATTGCCATTAATGAAATTATTGAATCTTATCCTATCCATATTAGTAGCAATCTAGAAATAGTGTGGTGTTGCATTACCGTTAATTAAAGAAAAACTGAACTTGGGTGCTTGCTACCGTCCCCCTACCTCGGGTCACACTTTTTGTGCAGATTTTCATGATTGTTTGAACCAGATTGTTGCGCGCTTCCCTGGTGTACCACTTTTTATTATAGGCAACTTTAACTTTCGCGCGATCAGATGGTCCCAGTTGTGTCCCTTTTCAGAACCATCATGCGTGGACGCGGTCACATTTCTTAACACATGTTCCGATTTTCACCTATCGCAGATTGTTCACCTACCGACGCGTGTAACATCAACTACTTGGTCCTTACTCGATACCATCCTTACATCTGTTCCTGACATGACGTCACTCGTAACTCATGTGCCTGGATTAAGTGACCATGACATGCTCCATTTTACATTTTCTATTCGATCTACACGTGCGCAAAAACGGATCAAACAGATAAGGGACTACAAAGGTGGCAATTATGATGCTATTAACATTGAACTTTCCTCTTTCCTTGATAACTTCATTTCAACCTACAATGAGCAGTCCGTCGAAGAACTTTGGAATTCTTTTAGAACAAAAGTAGTTGATCTAACTAACAAATTTGTTCCTTTAAGAGCTGTTTACGACAACAATAACGCTGCCTGGTACAACAGATACATCAAGCGGTTATCGAACAAGAAAAGCAGGCTGTTTCGTAGAGCGAAAAAATCGCCGAACCCGGAGAGATGGGCTGTATACAAAGCCGCTTCTACGGCATATTCAGAGGCACTGAAAACGGCGAAATTCACCTTTTTTCATTCAACGCTTCCGTCCTTACTCAAAACTAACCCTAAATGCTTTTGGAATACAATGAAGAACACCAACAACAACGACGTATCTCTCAATAACAATGGTGAACCAGTTCCGAAGCATTTTGGCGCCTCAATCTTTAATAACACCTTTACAAACTTGTTCTGGGACCCAATATCCACTCTTCCTTCGTATCCGAGAGCACATCTTACACCAATGGATACCATCATGCTTGACCCAGCCGGCACTCGTGCTATTATTAACAAACTAAAACGATCATCTTCATGTGGCCATGATGGCATCAACACTAAATTCTTGCAAAAAACTAATGAGTACAGCTCTATCATTCTGAATTACATTTTCGCCAAATTGCTCAGCGATGGATGCTTACCCAAGGATTGGAAAGTAGCCAAGGTTGTGCCTTTCTACACGTCTGGTGACGCACACAACCCAAGTAATTATCGTGCGATATCGCTAACATTTCTTCCGTGTAAAATATTAGAACGCGTCACCTTTACTCACCTAGTTAACTTCCTGGAGTCGAATAACTTCTTTCATCCATCCCAGCATGGTTTTCGTAAACATTTTTCTTGTAAAACACAGCTACTTACATTTACTAATGACCTTCACGCATTCCTTGACGCCGGCCTCATCACTGATTGCATATACTTGGATTTTGCGAAATCCTTTGATAGTGTAAGCCATAAGCTCCTTTTGCTAAAACTAACCAGCCTAAACGTTGACCTTTTAGTACAAAGCTAGATAAGCGGCTTTCTTTCTAACCGCACTCAATTCGTCACGGTGAATGGAACCGATTCACCTATTTCCGCCGGAGTGCCACAGGGCTCAGTTTTAGGCCCATTACTATTTTTTTGATTTACATTAATGATTTACCTACAAGCATCGCATCTTCTGTCTGTTTTTTTGCTGATGATTGCGTTATCTACCGCACCATTTCTAATTATACTTACACAATAATCCTTCAAACTGACCTAAATAATATTTCTGCTTGGTGCGAAATGTGGAAAATGAAACTTAACATTCTTAAATGTAAAGCAATGAGAGTATAGCGTAATAACATGCCTTGCCCCAACTACCTTATTCACAGCACGGCGCTTGAATCCGTAACTACATATAGATACCTCGGTGTACATATTACTAATGACCTTTTATGGCAGTACCACATCGACCACGTAACATCAAAGGCCAATTGCATGCTTGGTTACCTGAAAAGAAACTTCTCTCTCGCACCTTCATCAATCAAGCGACAGTTATATATCACTTATGTCCGATCTAATCTGGAATATGCCTCATCAATCTGGGACTCTGGCCTTGCAACCCTCACCAATAACTTAGAGGCAATGCAGAATCGTTCAGCACGTTTTATCCTAAATAACTACTATCGAACTTCCAGAGTAACTAACCTGAAATCGATACTTAATCGCTTGCGCATAGACGGAAACTATCTCGACTTGTCTTGTTTCACAAGATCTATCATCATAACCATGTTCTTAGGACCTGACTGATTAAACCTCCTAATTTTGTTTCATCTCGACTTGATCACCACCACAAAGTCCATGTCCCTCACCAAAACACTGTAACATACTCGCACTCTTTCCTGCCCCATACCAGCCTTGACTGGAACCATCTTCCCGCCGCATTAGCATTACAAACTGTAACCATTTTGGTGAAACTCTTGCCTGCACAATTTAACGCATTCCAGAATTTTTTTCTGTAAACGTTCTCTATATCGATTGAAAACTTGATATTTTAGTGTCTTAATCGGTTGCAATAGTATTTTCTTGCCGTAATTGATGTACAAGCCTTGCATGACAGTGTGAATTTTCGTTGTTATTATAAATTACATTCGTTCCCATTTTTGAAATTTTCAATTGTGTATGTGCAAATAACTGTATTTATGTTGAATGATTGACCCCTCCCCTCTATAATGCGTGTATGCCTTGACGGCACAATAAATAAATAAATAAATAAATAAATAAATTAGCATTCCAAGATTGCCCTCTCATAAAGTGGCCTGTCAAAACTAGTCAAAGTATCGTTACCACCCGTGGTGCATATTTAGCACATATTTCGCACCAAGTGAAATGCCGCGGCGGGTATGCGCCGCGGCATTTGAAAACGCCAACATCCATTATAGTAGACTGCGGCCGCCAAGTGTATTACATCGCTGATCACGGCCTCGTTGAAACTCACTTGCACCATGATGGCGGCTGGATCGCGACAGAGCACTACTAAATGTTGGCACGAAGCACGCACGCGTGTTGACTACAGTAGCGACAACGCATGTTTCCATCGAAATCCGCAGAGCGCACTCCATGCACCTCTGCCCGCGGATGACGGAGGCATCGTGATGGGCGGAGGACGTCATGATCCGGTGCGGTTGCAAAGGAACCGAGCGTCCTGCGATGCGATTGCGATTGCCACTGTCATTAGTGGCAGCGCGACCTCCGGCGTTTTTTTTTCTGTCAACCGCAGAAAACGGCAGCAACGCGATGTCACGGCGCGCGCATCGAAACGACGCTTGCGCCCAGCGTGAATCGCGCGAGAAATCGCACCGTGCAGTTCCGGCTGCATACCAATATCAACAGGGATATTGTAGTGCGCAGCGGCCAGGTGGTACTCGCCCATGGGCCGAGAACTTTCGAGCTCGAGTCGTTCTGTAACTGTAGCGTGGCCTTCAGACATTGTCTCTGTGATAAGTGATGGCAGCAGTCCCATATATCGAGGACATGCTGCAAGTAGGCAAACACGGGGAGCATACTGGCGAGACTGTCCACTGACTGTTTCACTCCAAGTAGTACTGTAGGCCGCGTTGGCTCTAATACGACCAAGACATGCTTGTTCTTGCCAACAGAGGCCTATAGCTTAGGGCCACATCATCTGCCATTCGTTTCCTTCGATTACATGGTCTTCGGGATTATAGTTTACTCGACGAGAAGCCCAACACCAAACAGCTGCGCCAAACCCATAGGACGTATAGGCAAAGGAATCTTCACTCCAAAGCAATGTTTAAATCGTAGTACTCACTCACAATATTCACAAGTTTCTGTAATTACACCGCATGTTATGAATCATGCTTCATTAGAAGCCCAAATTGAGCTTTATAGGGACAAACAATCAGTCTGTTCGCATACTGAGCCCTCTTCTGAGCAAAGGCATTGTGGAAATGAAGTTCCGAAAGGCGGTCTTATGAGCCCATTAGCATCTCCCTATAACATTTTATTTCGGGTTTTTGCCTATCATTTTAATATTATTTACACCAGAACCGAATAACCAACCAATTCTACCCTGACCAAGCTTTCCATGTATTCCTCCTTCTTTGAGAAAAAGTCAGAAACTAAGGTCGTCTGAAGCGATGGCACAGAGGAAAAAAAAAACTGCTTCGACATACCGAGACACAACTCCCGACCTCACTTTTGTTCGCAACGCTACGGAACCCACTAGGTCTAACTTGTACCAAGACTTGAGTAGCGATCATAATATTGTTACGCGAAGGACGAGTCAGTAAGACGAGCGACTATTTACAGGTTATATTTACAACAGCGGTTGCAGCGCTGACCGGTTAGATTCACAGCGCGAGCGCAGTCCTTTCTTCCTCCTCTTTTCTCGAGTGATGGCGCCCACGCGCCTCGTTCAAACAATCAAATACCACACGCGTTCCGCATAATCCCCCGGTGGCAGAAACGACGTCCCGGAGCATCAAAATGTCATCACTGTCAGGGTGATACTGCTTCAGTCGCGTAACGTACAGGATATCACTGGACTGGGAAGCAGATGGGGCGTCAGGGGCGATCTCGTAGGTGACGGGAGTCACGGCACGAAGCACTCGGTATGGGCCTGTGTAACGAGACAGCAGTTTTTCTGACAGGCCAACCTGACGCGACGGAGACCCTAGAAGCACGAGAGAACCAGGCGGGAAGTGCACGTTTCGGTGTCGCCGGTCCTACAAACGCCTTTGACTCTCTTGGGATTTCAGAAGGCGGTCACAGGCAATTTCTCTTGCGTGGGCACAGCGGGCGATGGCGTCAAGTGCATATTCACTGGTCGGTGCCGCGTGAACAGGGAGGGCTGTGTCGAGTGGCAGTGCTGGTTCTCGGCCGAATGGAAGGAAAAATGGGGAATACGCGGCTGGGTCGTGGCGCGAGAAATTATAAGCAATTGCGGCAAATGTTACAGCGAGGTTGCAGTCAGTGTGGTCTGAAGAGACATATTTCGCGAGAATGTCTGTGAGAGTGCGATTGAGACGCTCCGTGAGGCTATTTGTTTGCGGGTGGTATGACGTGGATAGCTTGTGCCTCGTGGCACAGGGTTGCAGGATGTCTGCACTCACTTTTGATAGGAATGTGCGGCCACGGTCTGTGAGAAGTTGTCGCGGAGCTCCATGTAATAAAATCACGTCGCGTAGAAGAAAACAGCGACATCTGTGGCGCAGCTTGTAGGAAGCACTCGGGTGATAGCGTAGCGTGTGGCGTAATCCGTGGCCACAGCAATCCACCTATTCGCAGAAGTAGAAAGAGGAAAAGGAGGTAACTTTAAACTAACCCGAAAGAATGGTTCTGCGGGAATGCCGAGTGGTTGAAGGTACCCGCAGGGAGCGTCGATGGTGCCTTGAGTCGCTGGCATTTCTCACACGCAGCTACGTATCTTCGAACGGAACGAGCAAGCCCTGGCCAAAAGAAGCGTTGGCGGATCCGGTCATAGGTACGTGACACGCGCAGGTGACCAGCAGCGGGGAGGTCGTGAAGTTCTTGGAGAACAGCCGAGCGAAGGTGTTTAGGGATGACAAGGAGTAATGCGGGGTCGTCGGGGTGAACGTCGCGGCGGTAGAGTATGCCATCTTGAAGTGTGAATAAGCGAAGGGAACTGTCGGTAAGTGACGATTCCAGGCGGTCAATGATGATACACAAGGACGGGTCACGGCGCTGCTCGTCAGCGACATGGAGCAGTGGAAAAACAGAGAGAACACAGGCGTCGGTGTCAGTATCAGCCGTAGAGGTCGCGTCTTTGACTGGGTAGCGAGAAAGGCAATCTGCGTCCTGGTGTTGGCGTCCCGACTTGAAAGTCACTGTGTAGGGATATTCTTGTAGTCGGAGGGCCCAACGACCGAGCCGGCCAGTAGGATCCTTGAGCGACGAAAGCTAACAGAGTGCATGATGGTCTGTGATTACTGAGAAAGGCTTGCCATATAAATATGGGCGGAACATTGAAAGAGCCCAGACGAGTTGCGCTCTGCAGTTGTCAGGAGCCGGCCAGCGTAGGCTATAACGCGGTCGTGTCCGTGTTGGCGTTGCTATAAGACGGCGCCGATCCCATAACCACTGGCATCGGTTCAGACCTCTGTAGGTGCGGACGGGTCAAAGTGGGCCAAGACCGGTGGATTGGTGAGAATTGTGATAAGGCGTGAAAATTCGGCAGCCTGAGGGGAGCCCCAACTAAAAGGCATGTCTTTCTTCACAAGTTCAGTGAGTGGTCGGGCGATTGCTGCGCAATCTTTCACGAACCGCCGGAAATAAGAACAGAGCCCCACAACACTCCCGACGTCTTTGACAGACTGAGGTACAGGAAAAGCTGTTACTCTTCGAACCTTCTCCGGGTCGGGTTGTACTCCTGAAACATCGACGAGATGGCCTAGCACTGTAATCCTTCGGCGCCCGAAGTGGCACTTAGATGGGTTTAATTGGAGCCCAGCCTTGCGGAAGACGTCAAGGATAGCTGGGACGCGCTCAAGGTGCGTCTTAAATGTAGGAGAAAACACAAAGAACGTCGTCGAGGTAAGAAAGGCAAGCTGACCATTCGGAACCTTGAAGCTGAGAGTCGATCATCCGTTCGAACGTGGCGGGGGCATTGCATAAACCGAACGGCATGACCTTGAATTGGTAGAAGCCATCTGGAGTGACGAAAGTGGTCAGCTTTCACGTGCACCACACAACCAGAAATTGCAGAACAGGTAGCCATCGCATTGGCACTTTTAGACCCAAGGAGATCCAGCATGCGCAGCAATTTAAGGGCAGTCGTGCGAGCATTTGTCAAAGGGATCATCTCAAGACAAGCCCTGGCAATTCTCGACGGAAAGGTCGTCAAACCCGATGCGATCATCTGATTTTCTGCCAGTATGAGAGAAATCACCGGTGCTCCCGCGAACCTGAAAGAATCTGTCCATAGCTGCACGAGTACTTGCCAACCATGCAGCCACAAGGCAAGATGATGCTGAGCTTCCAGATTGCAGGGACCACCTCCTCACGTACAACGAACTAACCAAGTACTTCTACCTACGACACAGGGTCTTCCCCGCTGTGCACAGTAAACTAAATAGAGCTCCGCTCATTACGCTAAGGCTCTTTCAGGCAGGAACCTATGTGAACCCACTATTAATAAACAAGGTCTATCCGGAGTTCTCTACTCCCACAACATGTGATAAATGTAACGAGACCATAGGTCTTAGTCGTATACTCTGGCGTTGTTCCGTATTACGCATCGACAAATACAACACTGAAGAGACGTGGGACGCAGCTCTGCGCAGTCTCAGATTAGAACAGCCAACGGGCCCACAAAGCGGGCGAAAGAATAGGCCTTTCGGTGCCAACGTGGGAGCGGCACACTTCGGGCTAGGAAACTAGCACGACCTAATAGACCTCAATAAGGTTTTCCCATCGATACATCCATCTAGTTGAAATCTTTACAGGAGGCGGCGTCGCTATCACATCTTATAACACTTCAGTGAAGCGCATTAAAAGCTATCTTGAAGAGAACACTAAATTGCTGCATTCAGAGTGCTAAATAAATCCCATTACCAAATGCGATCTCTGAACGAAATGTGAGTGTGATTTATCGTGATTTAGTCAGAAAAGTCTGCATTCCTAAAGAACAGAGCGTGCTCTGGTACGTCACTTATCGTGTTTTATGTCCACTATATGGTCTGCATGAAATTGAAAGCAATATTGCTTCAGTATCGTGTTTTATCTCACCGCAGTTGACTATGTAAAGTTTTCGAACGTCATTCGAAAAATATTGGAATTTGCAAAATAAGAACTATTTGATCCGAGGACTGAATCAAGTAGAACAATATTGATTTTCCAAAATTTTCTAACAGTCGTGTAATAACAAAGCCCAGTGTTCCACGCCCAATGCTGGACCCTACCTCTACCGCGAACCACCCATGCAGCCTCCGAGGTGTGCGTCCGATTCAAGTACCAAGAAGCCGAGCTGAACTTGTAAGAAATGCCAGGCGATGTTCAAAAGGCGCCTAGCTAGGGCAGCCATCATTGTGACTTTCTACTCTCTCCGATCGCTTTCGCGCGCGATCTGCAGGGCTGTTTCTGCAGGTGCGCACGTTTAGCAATGCGCCGGCCCCTTGAGCTCGATGGACGATAGTCGAGCGAAGCCTGCGAAATGCATTCTACCACCTCAATTTCTGGCGAACCGGCTGGCGTGCGACAATGCCGCATTCGGGACGCGCCGCTCGCGAGGTTCAACTGTGGCCGCCACTGGTGGCGAGCGCGGTGCGAGGGCGTCGGCAGCCGTGCGTTTTCCTTTCTTTACAATCAGCCAGCTCCTTCCGGGCCCGGCCTCAGCTTTATTCAAGCAGTGAGTCAACACCGCACGTTAGCTGTCTTTTTAGCTGAACCCTATTTCCAGTTGCAGAAAGCAAGCAAGCTACGGGGTTCCTTGCAACAGCCTCCAAAGTTATTAGCACATTAACTTGTACGTGGAATGATAAATATGTCTCAAAGAAGGCCAAGTTCATTTTTTTTTCTCGTTCGCACTCCGCTCCACTTTATGCTAAGCATGATGTGCCTCCAGGTGGATGAGGAGGAGGAAAAGAAGGAAGGAAAGGTAGGGATGTCAACGAGACGCACGTCCGGTTTGCTACCCAACACAGGGGAAGGGGTTTAAGGGAAGAAAAGAAAGGAGAGGGATGGAATAAGGTACTATCAGTGTGAATACACGTGCAGTTGTCCATAACTTCACACCTATAATCGGTCACTGAGGCCAGTCGATTTCATGAAACGTGGCAGTGCCCAAAAGCCTGCGACACGTGGGGCCATGGTCCGAGAATCTTAGTCTCTGAAGATGGTGTGCTATCTAATCGGTTTAACTCCCTCCGAAGAGCGTCCCGTTCAATCTCATGGAGATTACAAAACAAAAAATGTGCTTGATCGTCTCTTCACATTTTCACGATTCACAAATCGGTGTGTCGAACATACAAATACGGAATGAGTGTCGTAAAAGCCGCCTCTAACCAGAGGCGTCACAGTAAAGGTGCATCCCGATGGGAAAAGTTCCATGGAATCTGCAGCTCCAATGTAGGATCCAGCGGGTGGAAACTGCAGTTGCAGAAAGTTGGGGTGTTCCACAAAGATTCAGTCTTGGTTTGAGCAAGTAAACGAAGACTCCTCGCAGCGTCTGTTCTTAATAAGGGTATAGGAAGCGTCAAGGTTTCTTTATGGGCTGACCGGGCAGCATCAACAGCAAGCTCATTTCCGACGATGCGACAGTGCCCCGGAATCGATGGGAAGATGATGTTATGTCAGTTTATGAGGGCTTGATGGAGAACGTCTCTGGTCTCAAACACCAGTTGTTAATGGGTCTTGCATCGTAAGGCTGACTGTAGACTGAGGCGCTGCCTTGGAGTCACAAAAAAAAACGGCCCCCTTTCGAGGTTTGACTTGTGCGATCTAATTAACAGCGGCACGTAGAGTGGCAAGAGAGAGAGAACAAACATTTTTATTAGGTAAATGCAGTTTTGGGGAGGCGTCCTCATTTCAGAATGCTTTGAGCTCGGGCCACGTCCTGGCCCTCGTAATCAGCCGTTGCTGATCCTCGAGGTCGGAGCTGGCCAAGGCTCCCTCCCAAAGCTCGTTGGTGTGGTAAGGATTCGGAAGATTTAATGGTGCGTCTTTGCAACCCCCTTCTATGTGCCTGAGGCACCCGGGCTCTGCGCAGAAGTGGCCTTGCGGAGAGAATTGTGTTGGGGTTATGAGATAACTTCTGGTTTGGTGGGGGAATGTGTTAACCTGTAGAGCTCGGACGAAACGCTCCTGATCTCTAGGCAGTGACTGATGTGGGGGTGCATATGTTCTGCGGGTTAGCTTGCAGTGTTGTGTGCTTGCAGAGGGCGGCAGAAAGTTAGGTGGGCGGATGAGATCAAGAAGTTTTCAGGGACAACATGGCCACAATTAGTACATGACCGGGGTAGTTGGAGAAGTATGGGAGAGGCCTTTTCCCTGCAGTGGGCGTAACCAGGCTGATGATGATGATGATGATGATGTTGTGTGATGTCTTGGTACGAGACTAGAGGGTGCATGCGCTCGGGTTCAGATTCCACGTCGTTGGCTTGGTGGGTCAAATCTCGAGCCACGTGGTTAGCGAGCTCATTGCCAGGGATGCCATGATGAGGGATGTCATGATCATCTGGGCGCCAGCCCAGATGATCATGACTGATCTCGTTGGTGGCTTTTTATTGATGATCTTGAGCGTAGTGGTATGAATTCTGCCGCTAGCAAAGTTGCGGCATGCCTGTTGGGAGTCGGTCACTATGATTTCAACCTCTCTTTGGGAGAGCGCGAGGGCTATGGCCGCTTCCTCGGCTTGCAGGGGACTGTTTCGGGTGAGCGAAATGCTGCTCCGATGTTCTTTGTTGGAGTCTAGTTCTGTTGCCGTAGAGGTCATCATATGGGACACTTTAAACGTAACTGTGACTTGTAAGGCCGGAATGATAACAGCCTCTCTGGAGCTGGTGGCTGAGACAGATCCATCGGTGTAAATGTGCGTTCTTTATTCATATTCCTCGTTCATTAATGGCAGTGTAAACTGACGTAGAGCTATTGTTGAATGACGGGCCTTCTTCGTAATTTCCGGAATCGCGAGGCGTACTTGTGGCTGTCGTAGGAACCACGGGGTAACAATGGTCTTACCGCTCGTGTAAAGCTCGATGGAAGGCAGACCCCAGCGCGTTAACTTAATCAATGACATTCGAAATGCTGTGACTCTGTGTTGGGGCAAGCTGCCCACAACAGGTTGTGTTCCATATTTACTTGTGTCCAAGTGCGGCAAAGTGCTTTTGCCATTGGCCGGCCGCTTTCCCATCAGCGTTGCCCGAAATGTTCTCTTACAAACAGCTCTAGCGTCAGAACGTCATTATCACTTCAATATCGAGATTGCTTCAAGCACGCAGTGGCGTGAAGCATATAAAATACATTTGGTTGTCGTGTTTGCTCACCCCTGATGGAGCCTGTACGTACAAAACCGGAAGGTGCTTGGACGTCGTTCTTGAACCATGTCTCGCATGGTATCGACCACGTAGCGAATAGCTACCTACATTACCGGTCACAATGCCATGATATCGACAAGGACGACACAGAATGACACAGATAATAAATATGTGTGTGAGCAACTTTATTTGTTGTCTCCATACATGGTGCGGGGGCCCACACCCTACGGCGGACAAAACGTGCAAGGAGAGATTCCAGATCCCCTACGTCGTCAGAAGGAGACGATGGGAGAGTGCGACGGTGGAAGCTTCGACAAATGGGGCTTCGTCAACGCCACATAGCAGCGACAGGAAGAATCACTTCGAGCAACCTCCACCGCAAGAGCCTAGGGGGTGCTCCCGATCCAGGGGACGCTCTCGCTCCAGAGGGAGCCCCCGGAGTCGCTCTCGATCCAGAGGGTGCTCTTGTTCTTGAACCAGGACCAGATCACGCTCCAGGGGTCGCTCCGGATCCCGTCGCCGAGGCAGTCAAGTCCGGTTCAAGTCCTGCTCGAGGTCCTGCTCCAGGGATCGCCGACCCGAGTGCTACCCGACCTGGGCCGACCGAGTTCGAGGAGCCCCGCAAAAGGTAACGCGGGGCTCAACGCCAGAGCATGATAGAAGTAACAACAGACTAGCACAACTTGAGCGCGAAAACGAGATGATGAAGAACACAATAGCTCGACTGATGACCGAAATTGCCAAGATTAAGAAGGGCAGTCAACCCGTCACAGCTGACAGGCAGCCAGCCACTCCCCAGCCAATGGAAATCCCCATGGTTAAGAGCGATACGGATAAGCAACCGGCCGCTCCCCAGCTTATGGAAGTCCCCATGGTTGAGAAGATCGATACAGAGAGGCCCGCTAAAAAGAGGGCAATCGCTAACGAGCAATAAAGAGCACCAGGCAGAGCCAAATCGGAGATTCGTGAGTTGCTCTCCGCTCTCAGTGACAGCATTAAGCAGATAAATGAAACGTTCTCGCTCTTCCAAAGCAACATGGCTTCCATGGAGGAGCGCACTAATCAGCGGATCAGCAAAATTGAATCGTTCTTAGAAAACCTTGTAGCAGCTGTGCTGGTACCTAAAGCTCCTACACCCCCAGCAACAGCATCGACTAGTAACAGCGCGGGGGCGATCGGCCCTCCGGAGGTTAGCACAGCAACTCAAGAGGAATACGACGGCCGCTCAAACTAGCTCATTCAAGATGTGGCAATGGAATTGCAGGGGTTTCCTTCCCAAGAGGGCTCGCCTGCAACAATATATTCGCTCACATGCAGAGAAGCCAAATGTTATCATTTTACAAGAAACATTAACATCTAACGTCACGCTGTCTGGCTACAGGCCCGTAGCAAAGCACGAGGAAGGACGGGGGATCGCCGTACTGGCTAGCAACAAGCTGACCCACATCACTCACGACCTTAAAATGACCGCAAGTAAAGTCGATTACATGATGATAGAGATCATCCCTAGCCCAACGAACCGCGAAAGTATATTCATCCTGAATTTCTACAGTAGTCCCAAAGCTCAAAGACAAGGCCTCGAAGCCCTTATCACCAAGGCCACGCAACTAGCGCGCCACTCCCATTTGATCATAGCTGGTGACTTCAACGCGCCGTACCACACCTGGGGCTACCAATATAACACTAACAAGGGGGAGGACCTCTGGCCTGAGGCTATCAACCTAAACTTGATGCTAGTCACGGACCCAGCGTTCTCCACCAGATGCGGAACATCGTCGAGCCGTGACACGACACCGGAACTCACCTTTGTCAGGACCATTGCAGCGGTCAAGTGGACGAACCTCGGGGTAGACTTTGGTAGCGACCATTATATCTCGGCCACGCACCTCCAAGTCGAGCAGAAGAGACAGCGCATGTTCCAGTACATAGACCGGGACAATTTTCGCAAAATTAGGGAAGAGCGAGTGGAGAGTGAGGACAAGCCTAGCCTCGAACAATGGGTTGTACAGGTTAGACGCGACATCGAAGCTACCACCAAAGAGGTTTGTACCGACCTCCCGGTGGAAAAGATGGACAGCCGTCTGGCTGACCAGTTGGAGGCCCAGCGGACCCTCCTCGCCAGGTGGAAAGGACAACGGCTCAACCGCAGGCTCAGAAAAAGATATCGGAAATCAACAGAACAACAGAGGAACATTGCAGAGCCCTCTCTAGCCCTCATCCCATTGCACATCAATGGGATGAGGTGTGTAACTCGATCGACGGGTAGATGCGCAAAAGGGGCACCTGGAACTTCCTAAAGCATCTCCTCGACGAGACCAACACTAAAACCAACCAACGCAACACACTGGCGCGCACTCTACCCACAGCCAAGCGAGAATATTCGAGCAAAGAAATTTTATCCAAATTCGTGAAGAAGTACCTATCAGTCGCATCGGGCCCTACACCACCTTCCCTTGACTACGAAGGCTCCGATAACCCTGAGCTCAACGCAGAATTCTGTATTGAGGAGATCAGGCAGGCGCTCCACGCCCTCAACGGCAGATCGGCTCCGGGTCCGGACAAGATCACAAACAAAGCTCTACGGAACCTGGACGAGAAGTCCATCGTATACCTAACAAACACCTTTAACCAAGCATGGAGCAGTGGTATAGTCCCGGAAATGTGGAAATCGGCCAACACCATTCACATCCCCAAGCCAGGCAAGCCGCCCAGCCTCGATAACCTCCGCCAAATTTCACTCACATCGTACGTGGGGAACGTTGCTGAGAACGCAGTCCGAAACAGGGTTTCATGCTACCTGGAGGACCACGACATTTACCCACACAACATCATCGGCTTCAGGGTCAGACTCTGGACGCAGGACGCGATGAAGCTCATCAAGCATCACAATATTGACTGTAATACGCGGCACACGAGAGCCATACTAGGTCTAGATCTGGAAAAGGCATTTGATAACATTCTTCACTCGTGCGTTTTAAGCACAATCTCGAGCCTAAACCTGAGGAAGCACTTTCATTCCTACACGAGATCTTTCCTGTCAGACAGAGAAGCCACCCTTAAGATCGGGGACCTGACTTCAGACATGATCAAGCTGGGGTCTAAGGGGACGCCACAAGGGGCACTCATATCCCCAACCCTCTTTAACCTCCTCATGATTGGTCTATCCAGGACACTCTCTGCTATCGACGGTATCAGTCATACCGTATACGTAGACGACGTTACCATCTGGGGTACGGGAGGTAGTGACGGACAGGTAGAGACGGCCCTGCAAGAGGCGATTGATACTACCGATAGATGCCTTGAGTCCACGCGCCTTCGGTGCTCACCGCACAAGTCGGAACTGCTACTTTATCGACCCAAGCGCAGAGCCCCGAAACCAAAGGGATGCAAGCCACTCGCCGAATGTGACGTAAAACTGCGCACAAACGACGGAGGCTATATTCCGAGGGTGGATGCTATCCGGATTCTCGGCATGATGGTAGAGCCGAGTGGTTCAAACAACCAGACAGTGCTGGGACTCACTATGAAGACGGAAAATGCCATCAGGCTAATGCGAAGAGGGGCCAACCGGCAGCAAGGCCTCGGAGAAGATAACCTCGTGAGATTGGTACATGCGTTCCTAATGTGTCACTTCACTTACGCCGCGGCCATGCACACAACAGGCAAAGATCGTAGCGGGATAAGCTCAATGCATTATTCATGAAGGAAATCAAGAGAGCTCTCGGGCTCCCCATATACACTCACACGGAACGCTTACTTCAACTTGGCATGCATAACACGCTAGAGGAAATAGCGGAAGCACAGGAGAGGGCCCAGTTCATCAGGCTATCTACCACACAAGCTGGAAGACACATCTTACAGGAGCTGGGCGTTCCTTCCAGAGTAATCAAAACAAAGTTCTGCCGCATCCCTCGAGAGCAGCGGGACCGCATCACTGTCGCGCCAATCCCACGAAACGTCCATCCAGAACACAACATGGGAAGACGTCCGGCGCGCGCGAAGTCTCTCCTGGAAAATGCTCGTGAACGGGCTTCGCAGAACAGTTTCGTAGACGCAGCGCGCTACGCCGACGGACAGGCCTTCGGTGTAGTTAGCGTAAATCATGAAAGCCAAATAACGAACGCATTCTCGATTCGGACGACGTCCTTGAAATCGCTGAGGAGGCTGCAATAGCGATGGCCTTATTGGACGGCAAGAGGACATCAATCTACAGTGACTCGATCGCAGCTGTTAGGGCATTTGCCAAAGGAACCATATCCGAGCTGGCCCTAGGGATATTAGGAAGCAAAGAGATCAAGCCACACACATTAATCTGGTTTCCAGCCCACATGGGACAGATCGAGGGTGCCCCGCCCAACCTCAATGAGTCGGCACACGGAGCTGCGCGAGGGATCATCAACCGCGTAGCTACCGGGCAGCGTGACGCCGGGGGTACCGACAATCGGGACTCTCCTTCCTCGTACACCGAAATTACTAAGCACTTTTACTTGGCTCGGAGGATCTACCCCCTCCCACATTGCAAACTCAATAGACCTCAGGTTTTGACACTAAGGCTTCTACAGACGGGGGCATACCCAAACCCCCTACTTCTTCAGAAGATGTACCCCTAAATTCAGACATCAAATGCATGTGCACTATGCAATGACTTAGCGAACTTACCTCACATGCTCTGGTGATGTCCCGCGTTACGAGGCGATGAAAGCAACACTTCTTCACGCGGGGATGCGGTCCTACACAGCGCCAACCTCGAAGAACAGTTGTGGGCTGTCCAACGGGCCCGGGACGCGGCGGAGAGGCTCCGCCTCTCTGTCCCGACGTGGGAGCGGCCCGCTGCGCGCTAGTGTGTGCCCTAAATGACCCTAATAAAGTTTTTCATCTAACCATCCATACATACATGTCCACATGAGTGGGGTAGACATAGGGTCTACCAAGGCTTGTCAAGTCAGTAAAAACTTAGGCGAAAAAAAAACGCGTTCGAAACAGTGCATCACATTGTAGCTCCTTAGCGCAGTCATTACGTCATTACCTTATAAAGCAGCACCCAGACCACTGTGTTGCAAACGGCTCGTTCGCTCCCCGTGTTCGTGGCCGTGGCTCGCCTCGTAGTGCCCCAGTACTGTTAGTGAAATTAAGAGTTGACTCTGTGTTGGTGCGCGAACGCTTCTATCGTCAAGGACGTGTGGAAAGTCCGCCGTGCACGTCCTGTAGCTCTTGTGATATACTTGAGCACCTTATATTGGGGTGTCCCGCAGTCGTCACACAACGTGCACTGCTAATTAAGGAATATTGACTCACTGGACTCAAGCGTACGACCCTTGACGATTGCGTGTTTCCGAGAGGAAGTGCTGCTCAACGCGACCAGGCCCATGGAGCCTTGCTAACTTTCATACAGGAAACTGATTTGGCCTCCCATTTATAGACATTCGTTCCGTGTTCCTACTTTCTTTTGTCCGTGTCTCTGTCATTTGTTTATTTCCTATTCTCTTTCCTATTTTCTTCTCTTTTCATTCCCGCCTCCCGACAGAGTAGGCAGGCGCTGTCACCCTCTCGTTGGCAGTTGTCAGCTTGCTCCCTCCCTGTCTCCTTTGTGTGTCTATATGTTTTAATAATAATAATAATAATAATAATAATAATAATAATAATAATAATAATAATAATAATAATAATATTTATTTATGCACCACAAGAAAAAATACATAGTAAGCGGGCCTGTCGAAGCCTAAATGGCTTGTGTGACTAGGCCCGGCAGTGCCGGCAACAGCGATGAGGTCAGTGTATGTACATACATGCGTAACCTTAGCGCCGACAAAATATTGTGCATAAATGAAAAATAAATACATGTCAATACAATGTAGCGTGAACACATTTTCACGCTTATATAGATGAAAAACAGAAAATTTTGATACATGGTAGTCCAACATAGTGAAAATTTTTTTTAATGCTTACATAGAACAAAAAACAAAAATTAAAAACAAGTTATGGCAACGTAATGAACATTTTTGTAAGCTCATAAAGATATACAGGTTAATACAACCAAATTACTTCAAATAAACACATACCCATACATAAAAGAAAACTCAAATGGAAGATAACATCTTCTTTAAAACCTTTTTTGACTGAACGGAGGAAAATTCGTCAGGTAGATCATTAAAGATTTTGGGCACATAGACGCATCGCCGTGCCTCGCCATACCGAGTTGATGAACGAGGAACATTGAAACGAATGTTGTCCCTCAAAAGTCGAGGAGCTACATATTTTTCTCGGAATTGGTCGTTCCAAAAATGACGAAGAACAACAGTTTGCTTAAATAAGGACTGAAATGAAGGAAAACCTAACGCGGAAAATGAATTGTCACCTGACATCTGGCCGCAGCCATAGGCAACACTTTTCAATATATTTTTTAGTAAACTGTCAATTCTCGTCTGCCATCTCAATGCGCAGAAAGCGAAAACGGTGATTCCGTATCGCAAGATGCTGTATGCGAGTGCATGCACTATGGTTTTCTTTACCGATAATGGCGTGAAACCTTTTATATTAAAAAGCAGCCAAGCGACACTCCTAAGTTTGCCACACAGATATGCCAGATGAAGCTGCCATGACATGCTGCTATCAATAAATAAACCGAGATATTTCACAGAGTCTACATACTGAACAGGGGTACATGTACATGAAATGCAGTGCTGGTCATGCAAGAATACTGGAATGTTTATTGCTGTGGTCTTTAAGGGATTTCTAAAACATATTAACTGTGTCTTCCTGATATTTACATTAATACAATTTTTCGCAAACCAGTGCATTACACTCTATATTGTATTTTGCAGGGCGCCCACAGCCTTTTCATAATTTATATGCTTTGTTAATATAACCGTATCGTCAGCATACTGATACATAGTGCCTTTAGAAATTACTAGAGGAAGATCGTTTACGAATATGTTAAATAAAAGAGGTGATAAAATTGAGCCCTGGGGAACACCGGCTGTAAGCCATTGCTTGCTACTGACGGTTTCCTTGTCACCCATAACTATCTGTGACCTACCACACATGTAGTTTCGAAGTACCCTGTGGAATGGTCCTCTGAATCCCATTAAAGTTAATTTCTCTAGTAAAATGTTATGATTAACTGTGTCAAAAGCTTTCGCTATGTCTAGAAATAGCGCACAGGTGAATAAGTTGTTTTCAAATGCAGAATATACTTCATCTGAGAATTCTTCCAATAGGACTTTGGTACCTCGATTCGCAACAAAACCAAACTGTCTGGGCGATAAAATCGAAAACTTCATTAAGAAAGACATCATGCATTCGTAAAGGAATTTTTCTAGTATTTGGGAAAGTACCGGCAAAATTGAGATTGGCCGATAGTTTTCAATGTTATCTTTCCTGCCTCCTTTATATAGTGGCTTAACTATAGCCGTTTTCAGAGTCTCGGGAAATACTGCAGTTTCTAAAAAGCCATTGATTAAAAAAAGCAAGATGTTAGCAAGCACATCGAAGTTTCTTCGCAGAGTGCCTACAGATATGCCATCTATTCCTGGTGGTTTATTTTGCCGAAAACTAAAAAGAATCCTTTTCAGGTCAGGTGTTGATAAGCTAGGCAAGAAAGCGGATGCCGACACAGATTCCTTCAACGTGCAATTATTTTCCTCTTGGGATAAAGTGATTTCAGAAGCACGCGAAAAAAAGCGGTTGAATGCGTTAACTACCACTATTTTGTCATCTAGAAATGTGTCAATGGGATTAGAAGGCACGTCACTTCCTCTCCTAAGATTATTTATTATAGACCACGTTTTCGAGGGACTTTTGCGCGACTGGTTGAATTTATTAAAAAGATACATTCTCTTTGCTGTTCGCAAGAGCCCGACTACCCTGTTTCTTGTAATTTTATATTCAGCTTTTAATCTCTCATTTTTAGGAGAGCGTTTGCAGCGCTCTATAATAATAATAATAATAATAATAATAATAATAATAATAATACGGGGCTGCGTAGTTTGCCTTTTTTTCATTACTTATGAAACACTCGCAGTATTATTAATATCAGCGTGCATGCGAGAATAAAGGTTGAACTAATGTATCACATTTGGCATTGCGTCGTGTAGCTTTCCTCTCTATACTCCAAGCGGCGTGGTGCCACAAAACGTTCTTGTCTATGGTGTTGTGCTGCTAAGCACGGGGTAGCGGGATTGAATCCCGGCCACGACGGCTGCTTTTCGATGGGCGCGAAATGCGAAAACACACGTGTAGTTAGAATAAGGTGCACGTTAAAAACCCAGGTGGACCAAATTATTCCGAAGTCCCCCACCACGGCGTGCCTCATAATCACATCCAGGTTTTGGCACGCTAAACCCCATAATTTAATTTTAAAACGTTCCCCTATGAACTAGCCGCTCCTGGCTACCCCAAACTAGTATACGCAAAGCTCACCACACGCAGAAATAGATTTTTAGATTATAGTAAACTTTGATTGAACTCCTAGGAAGTTGAAAAAAGGTTCTGTTTAGTTTTAGTTTATATTGAGTGCAGTCAATAGGATGCTCAATACGAGTGTACGCGTTCGTGTCTAAAGGTTATGTTATGAGTCTTGAACTTAGGCCCGTGGTAATTCAAAATTCTAAGAGTGCCTGGATGGCTCGCGTCGTTGATAGTCGTACCCTGCTATGCCTATCCTCATCGCCACTCCTCTTTTTCTCCGCTCCCCTCCCTTCTGAATAGTGCAGTGGGCTAGAGGATAAAGAACTCAGGCCAACCTTTCTGTAATTGCTCAATAAGTTCTCCTCTCTCTCCTGTGTTAAATAGTCATATTGAACTACTTGTTGACGCGATCTAATACAACTTAATTACAGCTGCCATTGAGAGCGTTCATCGAAACTGCGCACTTCAGATAAACATGAAACATTATTTTTGTTACAGAATATATTTTGAAACAGACTGCAGATATTCTTTCATTTCAAGAATTTATTTTCTATTTGCATTGCGTTTCTTTATTTAAAGAATGGCACTTTATAGGGTGAAGGGAACATTTTCTCATGAGTACTATGAGCGAACTGAGTTTTGCTCGTGTATTTATTATCCTCAATTAACATTTATGAGTACCTTATTCAGACACGTAGGTGTGGGCAGACAGATTATGGTATGTGCAAGCCCACTAACCTTTATTTGCGAAAAAAGTGCAGTGGCACATCGAGCCGGATATGCCACTGAGAGCATACTGATACATACTTCTAGAATAGATATTTGCATGTGTCGCGTAGCACACTCTGCCTTCTATTTATTTATTATTTATTTACAATGCCTGAAATACCCCAACTGCAGGTGTTTTACATGAGGGGTAGGCGAGCATACAAATTAGCAGAAAAACAATACTACTTCAATGAACATGGAAGTGACTTAAAATAAATATAACGAAGAAAACCATAAAAACTAAAAAATACAAATCCACGGGTTAAGAAATAGAAAAATGCAAAAAGAAAAGCGCATAAACTTATCATATATGACAATCTAAAAGTATTGAACGTAGTTTTGGGAAGTTCTCTGCAGCATAGTTATCTACACTTGAATATATGGACTGTTACAACCGTGTAACCGCCAGCATTTGACTCTTTCATACTCCCTGACATGTAATCAGAAAAAGAGTTAACAGTTTAAGATGAAAAAAAAACGCCATTTATGGTGAAACTATTGAAAAAGTGGGTATTAGAAAACTTACCTGACTTAAATTACCGTATATTAAGAAAATTGTTTTGCAAAGTCTCGTTTAACAAACACCTCAATAAAACGTAATGGAACATGTGAAGTGTACATCGTCGACTTGTAATTATAAGATGGCTATGACTTTTTATTTACTTACTGGTCAATTCTTTAATAAATCTTGAAAGAAATGCACAAATATTGTTTAGTTAAAGCTCAATTATTCAACGTAGTGTGGGCATTTATTGTGTACTTCTTCATCATCTGTATATTATCATCATAATGTGTGTGCCCTTCTTCTTCATCTTGCGGGTAGTCGCATCATCATAGTGGACTGTGCCGAGAGTCCATCGCCGCGTCTCTCAGGGTCAATAAAGGTCGGCCCTTACTGTGACACCACAAGTGGTGGAGGTGCGATGGAGGTACGCTCTCTGACATGATAGCCGCCTATATTCAACCAGATCACAGAAACTGGGACGCAATTTTACCACTCGTCACCTTCGCGTATAACACCGCCGTTCAACGCACAACCGGTTACTCGCCATTCTACCTTGTTTATGGCCATTCGCCCAGTTCCTTTCTCGATGTTTCTTTCTTTTCTGCCCCTGTTAGTCCATCTCCATCTTCCTTCCAAGAATATGTTTTCCGCCTTGACCATTGTCGCCGGCGTGCCCGCTTTAACACCGAAGCCAGACAACAGGATCGCAAGGAACATTATGATGCATCTCATCGCGTGGTTTTCTACCAGCCCGGCGATGAAGTGCTGCTATGGACGTCAGTTCGCACTCCTGGGTTGTGTGCGAAGCTTCAGTGCCGCTTGGTCATGGTCCTGAAAATGACTTCTCCCATTAGTTATCGTGTGACCCCTGTTCCCTCATCTGCCGGCCGTTGGCGCTCTACCGAAGTGGTGTCCACGTTTCTCGTATGAAGCCCTTCACGCGGCGTACCCTTAGGCTGCCGCCAGGATAGCCGCTCTCGCGCGGGGTAAATTAGTGTGGGCATTTATGGTGCACTTCTTCATCATCTGTACATTATCATCATCATGTGTGTGCCCTTCTTCATCCTGCGGGTAGTCGCATCATCATAGTGGACTGTGCCGAGGGTCTGTTGCCGCGTCTCTCAGGGTCAATAAAGGTCGGCCCTTACTGTTACGTCACCAGTAGCAAATTCAATTAAACATAAAAGAAATATTTTCGTAACGGACTGGAACGAGAGGCTCTCAATACGTGATTCTATATCTCTCTGCTATTACGCAGTTGCCCAAGACTAAAGCCCCTCCATACACGTTTCCGCCGACCAGGTTAAGTACCGCCAACTTGCCCTCCTCCTCGGCGCCCTCTCCCACTCACCCCCTTAGCTTCCGGCGCCAAGCGGAACTTACGTAGCTGCAGCTTCCTGTTCCGAGTGGAAGTGACATTTTATTTTTTAGCGTTGTTTACTTTCGCGTCGCTGGAGACGCTTTAATTGCACCAGCTGCGGTTGAAATTGTGAATGCGATTCCATTCAAGAACCACCGCCTATTGTAACCAGCGATCTGCTCGTGTTCTCTGCTTCGCGTCAACCTGCGACCGGTTGTGGCACGAGCGACAACGTACAGTGGAATGTAGTGCCTGGGCGCTTGGAGACCACTAACGTTTTTCGTGCATTTGGAAAACAGTGACCGCAAACTACTACTTCAGCTAAATACAACAGCTCGTCCCCTTTGCATTCTTCTTATTGTGACTGCCACAGCTCTACTAAGCGCGCGCGGGCGTCTCACCATAGTCTCACAGCAGTCAAAGCGGAAATTCCCGCAGCGCCACTCCAGGAAGCGGAAACGCCGGAGCCAGAAATTTTTAAACCGGAAATGCCGGAACCGGAAATACCGGAACCGGATTTGGTGTGAGGAGAAAACGCGGCGCACAACAAAGGTTGTCGCTACTTAAGAAAGCGGCGGTGGCGCGTGGATGCAGGGGCTTTACCCAAGACTATGCCGAGTAAGAGAAGGCAGACTACGCAGGCGTCCCTATCAGCAGCTAAAGTAAAACCTCACAATTAAAGCACGACAACTTGTTATCTACAGAAAAGCGCTAATCGACCGGTGCAGCGCTGAAACCTGATTGGATGCAGTGAGTAGATGAATTACTGCCTCAGAACACACGGAGGTTATACACCACCGCGTCAGCACTCCGCTGTGCTTTAGGTGGGGGAGCGGGCGCTTTTGTGCATGAAAACCCCGCTGCTGCACAAACTCGGAAGGACAGGTTCGAGGTCACATCTTCTTATCCGAATTAAGTGAGAACGAGTCTGTGCGCGACAATACGAGTAATCAGAGGACTGCATTTGTTCAGCCCCGAGCGAAAGCTCACAGTCACCGATAACACATTGAGCGAGACGTTTCCACTGACCAACGGAGCGCTCTTTTACCGACTATGTATCCTGCTTCCCTTTAGTCGCACTGCAAGCGCCGTGCCATTCAATCTGCAAAGTTATATTTGCTGTCTGCGCGCACTTTGTTGTTGTTTAATCTTACGCAAAAGGTGGAGCACCGTAGTATAGACACAGAAAAATGCCTTTAAGAATTCCCGACAGAATGTTGCGATATGTTTGCTAAGTGTATAAAAAACACGCACTTAAATAACCCTCTCACATTCCCTAAAGGCGCAAAGGACGCTGCACATTCGCCATAGCCATCGCAAGCTTGCCAAGAAAGAAAACGGTAGCTGCCGCTGTGCGTTGTACGGCAGGGCAACCTTCACAATTTCAAATTTTGCAGTCGTGACGTTGTTTACAATTAACAGTAAACAATGCCGAAGCAAATCAACAAGCCCGTCGAATTATCACCCGCTATGTGTTTTTGCACGAAACCCTAAAGCGTAGATAAATGACGGTAACGCTAGGAGGGTTACAGGACAAATCAACAGAACACAGCATTTGTGCACACGGAATAGTACAGTGCCTCTATAAGCGATCTGAAATGCTGAAGTACTGAAATTACGGTACTATGTGATTTTATAGGGGTGGTTTGTGAGCATGCTGGTCTGTCGGTGGCTTTATATTTGACTTCCAAGTAAGTATGCCAACATGCTTTTAGGGGTACATAAATTCTTGATGATGCTGGCCTAATTTTTTCGTTTCTTTTTTCATTTACACAGCTTCATGTAGCCGTACCTTTGCCTTAAAAGTGCACAATGGCGACATTCATGGCATACTGCAGCACAAGGGAAAACGCAAAAATAAGCGCGCTTTCAGAGAAGCTGTGCTGTCGCCTTGTTGGTAATAATTGCGAAATAACAGGACATAAACACGCTAGTGTTCAGCTGTACGTTCCAGCGGTATGGTGAAAGCTTGCCACTTTTCGGTGTGGATCAAAATTCATGTGCGCCAACCGGCACATTTAATGCCGAGTACGTTGTTAAATCCGAGTTATAAATCTGCAAAGTTGCTTGTGGAAATATTTGCGATGCTGTATTAACGTTCTTTTTACAGTTCCAGTGCTCTTCGGCAAATGGGCACGGACAGCTAAGCCACGGCGCTACCCACAAGCTACGCATGGAACTCAGCGCTTGCCTCCCTAGAAGCCGGCATCGCAACGCACATTTCGAAGCCCTTAAGCGGTATTTAATGTTATGACTTTTTTCCTCGACGCGGCCACATTCGCACATCGGCGCACTGCGATTTCACGCTCCAACAGAGGCTCGTCGCCTGCTATGCGTGGAGAGGATGAAAAGGGATCCACGCGCTTCCAAGTATCCGCATTTGCGTGTCAGTGACAAAGAAACAACCTAAACCAAAGTATATCACACCCAACTGCCGAATGTATATATGTGTGTGTAATTTCTGTCTCTTGATCGCTCTTCGTACTCTGGTAGAATGCCGCCTTTTTCCCCTCCTGCGGTCGCAGGACCATATTTCAGGCTTTTCCAGTAGTCCGGGAGCATCGGTCAACGTCCCGCAGTTTTCTACACAGCTTGCAAAAGCACGACTAAAGGCGACCCTCATTTTGTTGCTGTTTAACTGCTTGTTGTTCTCGCGAGCTTGTTGTTCAATGGCTGGATCACAGACGGAAAAGAAATCACCCAGCCGCAAAGGACGAATATAAAAATATGGCGATGTCCGAGAAGAACAGAAGAAAAACTCAGGAAGAGCGATTCTTGTTTCCGTGCATGCAGCGCCAGCGCTGATCTCGAGTCCCGATTTTAGCGCAGATTTTCACTGCAGCTGTTTCATTTGTGCCGCCATGCATCTCAGAAGAGAGACGATTGTGATAAGGAGAATTCTGAGTTCCTTTGCTCGATGAATGACGAAAGTTTTCGCATTTCACTGCCGTAAATGAACGTTGCTGCAGCGGTATAAGCACCAAGGTAGCAGACCTGCTTGTCATGTGGATCGACCTCAGGCAGTTTTGCCGAATCAAATATGAAATGTCTCACACTGTGAGCAGTTAGCACAGCAGAGTTAACAGCTACGTAACATTTCAAAAGATCCGGTGAGTTTTTTTTTATTATTACTATTTAGGGCTCGGTCCGACGATATAGGGATGAGCAACGCGTTATATGAAGCTTCTCCTTTTGGTTAACACATATCCAGAAGAAAGCGGTAGCTTAATCTCAACGTCTAACCTCATTAACTAACACGTATTACTCAAAAAAAGTTCGAATTCTGCACTTAAAAAATCACGTGCCGAATTCACAAAGCTTTACGTTCGTGGTCTTTGCCGTTGGCTGGACGCGGTCTCTAATAGTACGTATGTCTTGGATCAGGATGGAGTGTAACATTTTCCTGCTAACAATTCTAGCGTAAGTGCTTTTTTTTTTTGGAAATACGGGTCAAGGCCTTTCTTTAGAGAGTTTAAAGTAGCTATTCTGTATGATTTTACCGAATGTTCGAGTTCACAACTGTATGTGCTTCTCTCGATACCGATGGTGCTTACCACTTTACTACGGTCATCACTTTTGCAGGTATGCATTAAAATTTTATTTCCCGAAGGAAGCATCGCACAACCTGCATGTATTGGTCGATGTATGCAGTGCACGCTGCCGCGTGGTCTCGGGAATCTATGGCGCGTCCGTTCGTCGTATGCAGTCTAAGTTTTTTTCGCGTTTGTTATTGTCTGATGGAACAAAGCGTTCTGCGACGCTAGGAAATGTCGCAATTAACGCTTCTGCATACTTCATTAGACTGAAGGCTTGTCTTTCACTTTCTTTCTTCCTTCTTTTTCATTGGGCATTTACAAATAAGAACTACTTGACATCGAAGGCGCATCCTTTCATTAAAACAAAAATAGTTATATAGATCTTCGACTGGGTCCCAATTCATTGTGGTTATCCGATATTTTTTTTTTTGCCATTCCTTATTATGGCTTATCAGGCAGACAGACATCGTTTTCTTCGTGGCAGCAGTTTCAGGTTCCCGAGTGTTTTATATCCTGCAAATGCAAAGGTAACAATAGGCCTTTTTTACCGTAGCTGCCGGTGCTATGACCCAAGCTGGTGGTGGTTCGACGTGCACTAAACGTATTACCTAATGACTAGCACGCCGGGGAAAGGAAGTGCAGACTGGCGCAAGTCCTTGCGACGGCGGCACCACCAGCACTTCCTTTCGGCGGATGTCGAGCGCGTGACGAACAGCGACTTAGGCACCGAGGCCTGCGACTTGGCTTGCGCCGCTACTTCGAGCACCTACACAGAGTGGACCAGAGAGAAGAGAAATTCGCCGCCCTTGTACGCACTCGCACGTACGCTGCTCGTGGCAGTGCTCACTATACGTGGCCTTCCCATGGCACTGTAAGAAGACAAATTAATTTCTAAGTGGTTCTTCTTTCACGCACGAAAGCGTAGTTACGTCACTCCCTGATTCGTATGCTACAGTTAGGCTGCTGCGGCCGCGGTCGCTTGCGCAACAGTAATCTTTACTGGGAAACGTATGCTGCGGGGAGCAAAACGTGCTGCGCATTGCATGTAGGCGCAGGAGCCACATATAATCAATTATGTGGTTCAGACGATTGTATTTAGGTTATTCTTTATTGACACGTATGCTGTTCTGTATGTGGTATGCGTGATTCCGAAGAATGTATGCACTGTTGGCTTTAGTTAGCTGAGTGCTTGTAGCCTCTTTCTGTATGAGCCATTGAATTTGAGGGTATGAGCCATAGATGATGATAATTTTCTGGTGACGTTACGCCACGAAGAAATCCCGGGATCCCAGCCATAAACAGCTTCGCTGCAAAATAGATTGTGAGGGCAGTGTCCGTGGTGTCTGGTTCTCTGTTCTTTGTACCTGTCGTTATTGCTCTACAAATGGTTTCTTCAAATGTTAACCAACTAGCCCAAGAACAAGTTATATTGTAATCCTGTCTGTCGGGTTGTCAGACTTCCCTCGTATTCTATACTTCACGTGATTTCAATAGGGTAAGGAACGTCCCCTTTGTAGATCTGATGTGACAATACTTCTGGCTCAACCAGTGCGGAAAATCCAACTGCGAAAATGAAGTACGTGATACAAGAACCAATCTCGGGAACATCTGCTGTTGCCCAAGATACTGTGTGTTCGTCTCTCAAAAGAAAAGGTTCGTCTCTGAAGACACAAAATTCTCTCCTGAAATATTTATTTATTTATTTATTTATTTTGAAAACACCCGCCGTGGTTGCTTAGTGTGTGTGGTGTTGGGCTGCTAAGCACGAGGTCGCGGGATTGAATCCCGGCCACGGCGGCCGCCTTTCGATGGGGGCGAAATGCGACAACACTCCTGCACTTAGATTTAGGTGTACGTAAAAGAACCCCAGATAGTCCAAATTTCCGGAGTCCTCAACTACGGCGTGCCTCATATTAACGTAAAACGTGATAATTTAACAAATTTTTTTGAACATATAGCCTGAAATGGCTATATGCAGGAATGGGTACAAGTCTAAAGTACAGTGATAACAAGTTTGTAACAATAAATTATAATTTATACAAGAAAGATAGAGAAAACGGCACTGCCCTGTATTTCCAACGGTTGTGGCGTTAAATTGCTTCGATTGGAGAGAACGTACATTGCCAGGCAATTAATTCCATAGTTCAAGGGTGCGCGGTAAAAACCTCTAATAAATGTGTTAATTCGGCAAAAATTGGTTTCAGGTTAAATTCATGAAAACTGCGACTCGAAGACCGCTTCGCAACGGACAAGTATTCACACTTTGAGAGTCGTCAGAAGGAGTTAATGATATTGCACATCAATTTCAGCGAATCTATTTCACGACCAACAGAGAGCGGAGATAAGTTCCATGAAGGAAGAGCAGAGGACGAGGAAAATTTACTGTCACACCTGCGGTAGATAAAGCGCACAACGTTCTTTTCTACCACCTCAATTTCTATTATGTGACAGGAATGACACCGGTATCAGACTACTGAGGTCCATTCTAGTATAGGCCGGATTAGCGCTTTCTATAATAAAAGCTTAGCCTGTTTCGGAGCAGATGGAATTCTACGTTTCACACATCTTTGTTTCTTTTAGTGTTTTGTTAGCTACCGTCTGAACATGGTGACACCAAGATAGTATACTCGTGAAGACGATACCTAGATATCTGTAGTTGGATACCCGCTTTAAAGGTGAGTTATTTTTGCGAATAATAAAAAAGCAAGGTGTAGCCTAGTTTGTAAATAGCATAACTGTTTTGGAAACGCTCATATGTTATTGTTCGTGTGTCGTTTCTTACACCAGACGCAAAACAGGGTGAATTAATTGTTCAGGCGTATGTTGTCCTCAGGGGTTTCAATTACATTGTAAAAGACACAGTCGTCGGCGTATAGGCGGATTTTAGAGGACAAATTATTTGGTAGGTCATTTACATATGTAAGCAATAAGAAAACATCTAAAACTCAACCTTCGGGGACACCGGATCAAACTCGCTACTTTGCCAATTCTGCGGAGTTAAAACTGACGAATTCTGACAAAGTCACAAAGTGGCTATCCAGTCCATTATTGTTTCGTTGTTGAAAATCGTCCTTTGTTTAATTTTTTTTAGGATGAAACACTGCGCCGAACACCTTTGAAAAACCTATAAAAGTTGAGTCGATCTGTTTACCTAAACGTAGCGGAATAGAAATGTCGTGTGAGAATTATGTCAATTCGAGTTCCGGTGCTGATTCCACGCCGGAAGCCATGTTGAAAAGCATTTTGAAGGTTTTTAGTTTATAAGCAATGAATGGCGTGCTTGTGGACAATGTATTCAAACATTTTACAAGAGTGGGATCTTGGCGAAATTGGTCGGTAGTTGCCGAATACGTGCTTGTGACGCATTTTATAGAGAGGCAGAACTTTTGCTAGCTTCCACCAACCACTACGGACACAGAAACGATGCCGTAATATTTAAGGTTAAAGCCTGTAGTGGCTCATGGGTCAAAAAACCGGATGTCAGCCGTTATCGAAAAATTTGCCATCCGCCGTTATGTCACCGAAATTCAATGGCACCAAAATTCTTGGTAGTCGAACCCACGCCCATTGGTGGGAGTCTAACCCACGACCTTTGGTGGGACCAAAATCCAATGGCGCCAAAATTGATGGTGGAACCCACGACAGTTGGTGGGAGTCAAAGCTACTACCTTTAGTGTTAATCAAGTCGAAGGTAATTAAGGCACTTGAACCCACGACCTTTGGTGAGAGGAAACAAGTAAAAGAAAGTAACAACGCATTCGAATGAGAATGTGAAGTAATTTAATGAATGGCTCGTGAGTACGCAGACTTTCGCATTCATCCTCTTTAGTGTATCTAAAGTGACTGTCAACTCTTTACTGTCACATCGGAATTAAAAGCGAACGATTAAAAAAGAAGGCTTAGTAGAAAGATCATGCGCGAGAACTTCAGAGTGGGAATTGTCATCGTAGCCAAAACAGACGCTAGGTATGCTTTAGCCCGAACAAACATTTGTGATTGAACCTCAACAGTGTCACAAGTTCTCGGGAAAACGAAAAGGTAATTTCGATTTATAGTTCGTTGTATCATCTTCTCTCCATAGGGGGCCTACAAAAGCAGCACGTCTTTTGGTATATTTCAAGTCTACCGACCTTTAAGTATACCGAAATAAATCCCCTTGACAATATCTGCGTGCGAATGATATTAATTAATTAATTAATTAATTAATTAATTAATTAATTAATTAATTAATTAATTAATTTATACCTAAATCATGCCTCAGTGTTTTAGCTGCATATAAAGTGCGGGATAGACTTTGTAAATGAAAGGTTAAGAAAAGTATATTGGAACGCAAATATTCTGTTTGGTGTCTGTGCATAGTTTGTAGACTGTTCGAATTCTCTTTTGTAGTGGATCATGCATTGGAGCTGTCAGCTCGTGAACGAAAACCGAACAAATGTTTCGTGAGTTCGGAATGGCAGGCAATTCAAATTCAGAGAAGTACTGCTTGGTTCTCTTCTATACTGCCGGCTGCGTAGCTGTCATTTATGCCTCGCTTAGTTTCGTAGCGTAGGTTTAGTAGCGTCAACCTTAAGTTTTCGCAGCGAAGCGATGGCCTGTTGCAAGGAAGCAGAAAATCAAATATAACATAAAAGGAGCAGGAATAATTAGCGAATCCGAAGGGCACATGTTTTGTTAGCCGCAATTATTTCGAAAGTTCTAACGATCCACTAAAAGCAGCAGACAATGAAATTAGCGGTCTCAATGCGGATATAGCTCCACTAGAAGGGATCGTCTCGCCACAGCGCTCATCTTGCGCATCTCTTAACGCAGGGCGTGCTAAATGCATGGTGTGTCCGCTCAATTGACCACTATCACATCTAGGTGCGATGACACCGAGAACATGCTCCTCCGGTGGAATCTGCTCTTCTTCGGTTTATAAGATTACTCTAAGGAGGACTCGGCCGACTCAGAGCAAAACATTCTAAGATTCTAATCGGAACCCCAGCTCGGACTCAGGGCGAGTTCAAAGAATACGCACATTATCCGACGCCAAATGCATGCTTATTATAGCAGAGCCTGCGTTCTTTAAAGACAAGAAAGGAATTATGGCTGCGGCACCCAAGCTTTGAAATTTTTTTTCGATTACCGCCCGAGTGGCCAGAAGAATGCTGCTCGAGTACGCTAGGAACCAGTAAAGGCCGTCCAAGCTCTCCGCCACCACGCTACGCATTGACACGTCAACAAACGTTTATGACACTGCTAGGAAAGATGTTGTGGAACTGAAAAAAAATGCTGCAGAATTTTTTAGAATTGTCTACTAATGCGTAAGCATTGTTTGGCTCGGCTAATACTTCGCTTTTGCTTACTTATTTATCTAGCTTATGCTTGTCTGCCGGTCGCTACCAATCGTCTGCTATCACACTAATAAACGATCACACGTGTTACCTTGACAAATTCTACATATAGCGTGTAAACTGAGCCGAAAAGCCGTAACAGCAGTTTCTTCTTTTTCTTTGTCACACCAAAGCTGTTTTATATATAACTTTTCTATTTTTATTTTTGTCACGACCTTGACGCGGCGACGGCGATGTCACCAGTCTTCTTTTTTCTAGCACTACCACTCATCTACCAGGCATCTACCAATCGTCTACGTAACATCTCGTACTATTACATTAATAAAACGATTACATGTATTAACTTCCTTATTTTCCTTTTTTGTAACAACCTTGACGCGACGACGGTGACGGGACCAGTTTCTTATTTATTTATTTTGTTTTTTTCTATAGCTACGAGTCACGTTGTGTTACACGTACGTACGTGGGCTCACTTGACCAATTACACATTTAATTTGCAGATATAAGGCATGACGCCACAGACAGATCTTGCTGGGGTACTTGCCAAAGAATGCTTACGCATTACTGTTGTACTTTAGGAAACAAAGGAAATGTAGAGAAACCTCTTAATGCCCTTTCGACTTGAACTGGGTGTGATGTAAACGGATGTCAAACCAATTTTCACTCCCATGAATGTGATGTAGCTGACACATACATCTCTCTGGCCCACTGCAGTAGCTTGTTTGAATCCCGGTCAAAAGTGTTTTTCAGCGAAGCTGTTAAGTGCTACTTTTCCCAGGATCATGTCCGTGCGTTAACACAAAACTATCATCACCAGCACTGGCTCCAGCGTCGTCGTCTGCTTCTACAGCTGGCTTGTTGGCGCCCCTCAGCTCTACCGCACGAACGCGCTCGTGGCAGTGCTCCCACGTTCGTCGTCGTCATTAATTAAATAAATTAGGTAATCAATCAATAAATATTTAAGCAATACAACGACGTAACCAATTTTACAGCAAAGCTGTTAAGGGCTTGTTCCCCCAGGATCGTGCCCGTGTGTAGACCCAAAACTCCCCATACGTGGGCCAATCCCTAAAGATTGTGCAATGCTGGGCCGGCGGAGGTGAAGCAGGCGTGAGGACTCTCCATATCTGGGCCGATACCGAAGATGGTGCAATGCCGGGCCGGCCCAAGGAAGAGGTGAAGCAGGCGTAAGCACTCCCCATACCGGGGTCGATCCCGAAGTTCGTGCAATGCCGGGCTGGCCCACGGTGGAGGTGAAGCAGGCGTAAGCACTCCACACACCTGGGCCGATCCCGAAGATGGTGCAATGCCGGGCCGGCGGAGGTGAAGTAGGCGTTAAGCACTCCCTATACTTGGGCCGATCCCGAAGATGGTGCAATGCCGAGCCGGCCCACGGCAGAGGTGAACCAGGCGTAAGCACTCCCCATACCTGGGCCGATCTCGAAGATTTTGTAATGCCGGGCCGGCGGAGGTGAAGCAGGCGTTAAGCACTCCCCATACGTGGGCCTATCCAGAATATTGCGCAATGCCGGGCCGGCCCGCGGCAGAGGTGAAGCAGGCGTGAGCACTCCCCATACCTGGGCCGATCCCGAAGATGGTGCAATGCCGGGCCGGCGGAGCTGAAGTAGACGTAAGCACTCCCCATACCTGGGCCGATCTCGAAGATTTTGCAATGCCGGGCCGGCGGAGGTGAAGCAGGCGTTAAGCACTCCCCATACGTGGGCCGATCCAGAAGATTGTGCAATGCCGGGCCGGCCCGCGGCAGAGGTGAAGCAGGCGTGAGCACTCCCCATACCTGGGTCAATCCCAAAGATGGTGCAATGCCGGGCCGGCGGAGGTGAGGTAGGCGTTAAGCACTCCCCATACCTGGACCGATCCCGAAGATTTTGCAATGCCGGGCCGGCGGAGGTGAAGCAGGCGTTAAGCACTACCCATACTCGGGCCGATCCTGAAGATTGTGTGCAATGCCGGGCCGGCCTGCGGCGGAAGTGGAGCAGGCGTTAAGCACTCGCCATACGGGGGCCGATCCAGAAGATGGTGCAATGCCGAGCCAGCCCGCGGCGGAGGTGAAGCAGGTGTGAGCACTCCCCATACCTGGCCCGATCGCGAAGCTGGTGCAATGCCGGGTGTGGGCGAGTCGGGGTCAGGCAATGAACAACTTTATTGGAAGAATGAAGGGAATATATACAAAGTAGTGCCGCAGCGAGTCATGTGCAGTTCATACGTATAAGCGTGACGTTGCACTAATTCACCCTTGCTACATCCTCCCTTTTACAGAGGAACTAAGACATGGTTACCGTGTCTCTTGTTGAGGGTACCGACAGGGCTCGCGTCGAAGTCTTGCGTTTCTCCGTAGTTCTCGAGGGGGCTGTGTGGAAGATACGTCTTCGGGCACGAGGCTCGCTTCCGGTTGTGGGTCTACAAGGTGGAGGTGCTCTCGTGTGCGCCGAAGTTCCCGGCCGTCTTCAGTCTTGACGATTGTTGAGCCGTGTTCATCGGCTGGTCGGAGAAAGACGGAGGGAGACAAGGTTCGCTGGTTTGTATCGTACACTGTGACCTGCTGACGTTCCTGCTACCGCGGAGTAGGTCCTCTGTCGTTGGAGTATTTCTTAAAGGCGGCCTTGGACTACGTCAGGTGGAAATGTCCGTGGTTCCAAGTGGCTGGTAGGTACTGGTAGAAGCGTCCTAGTCTGGCGTCCCATCAGCCTCTGCACGGGGGACTTGAGCACATCATCACGTGGGTTATTGCGCCATTTAATTATGCCATTTGAAACACAGGCATCTTAAAGGAACAATTATTTAGCAGCTTTTTTGCTTCCTGAACCGCTCTCTCCGTCATGCCATTGGAACGCGGATGACAGGGGCTTAAGGTGATGTGATCAACACCCAAGGTGTTGAGAAAGTCTTTAAACTCACGGCTGTTAAAAGACGGAACATTATCAGTGCACAACTTCCTGGGCAAGCCATGGACCGAGAAAACTTGAGAACACCACATGTCAAGAGAGCTTGCAGTTGTACGAAACTATCGAATTTAAAAGAAGAAGGAGTGGAAGTCGACAATAAGGGCGGACTCATGGCCTTCAATGGACAACAAGTCCATGCCGACGACTTCTCATGGTAGTGAGGGTGCATCATGACTAAGAGTGGCTTTTTAGGCTGTCGAGGCTGATGCTTTTGGCACAATTTACAGGCTTTACATAACTGCTCGATGTTGCTCGAAATATAGGGCCAGAACATCACGTTCCTTGCTCTCGCCTTCGTCTTATCCACTCCCACGTGAGCCGCGTGAAGAAGACTCACCATTGCCCATATCTCTGATTGAGGTACAATTACATTGTTGCTTCGAAACACGAGGCCGTCCTGTGCATGTATCTCGTCCCGGTACGCCCAGTACGACCTAAGTGGCTCCGGGACTTCTTGCTTGTGAAGTGGCGACGTTCTATTTGCGTACACCCGTAGCTTTACGAGGGTGTCGTCATCATTGGTTACTGCTAGTAAATCTTACAGGGAGCGTTGAGAGGTTGAAACACATTCAAGAACATTGACTTGACACTGTTTGTTTTCTTCCAAGAATCTTTTACTAGGATACCTTGATAAGGCGTCAGCGAGGAACAGCTCTTTGCCAGGCTTGGATGTCACATTTATAGGATAACGCTGAAGATTTAGGCGCATGCGCTGTAGACGTAGCGGGCACTGGTATAGCGGCTTACTGAATATCGCCACTAAGGGGCGGTGGTCAGTTTGAACTGTTATTGCATCCTGTCCAAATATGTAGTCATGAAATTTGATGCATCCATGAATAATAGCTAAAGTTTCCTTTTCGATTTGAACGTATCTGGTCTGCGCCTCTGTGAGTGTCTGTGAGGAAAAGGCAACGGGCTGCGCATCCTGAATAAGCACAGCGCCTACCGTCAGCTGGCTTGCATCAACTAATAGCGTCGCGGGTTCGCTTGGCTCAAAATAGCGGAGCACAGGTGCTTGAATCAGAGCCTCACGAAATCTAAGAAAGCTTTCTTGCTGTTTTTCCGTCCAAACCCATGCAATGTCCTTTTGCAACAAAGTTCGTAGTGGTGCTGTTACTACAGACATGTTTGGGATAAAGCGCTGTACGAAATTCATACTGCCCAAAAACACTTAAAGTTCCTTACAGTTTCTTGGTGTCGGCATTTCCAGAATGTCTTGAACACGCTGGGCGTCCTCACGCAGGCCATCGGCGCTGAGCACGTGTCCCAGGTAGCGCACGTCTCGCTGCAAAAAGAAGCATTTCTTCTAATTTAGTCGAAGATTCTGTTCACGGCAGCGCGTTAGAAGAAGCTGTAGATTGTGGTCGTGCTCTTGCTTAGTCTTGCCCCAGAGAAGAATGTCATCAATTACTACTGCGACATTTGGCAGACCTTCTAGGACGCGGTACATCGCTGCCTGAAATATCTCCGGAGCAGAGGCAATGCCAAAAGGCATGCGCAAGAACCGGTAGCGTCCGAACGGTGTACTCATTGTACAAAGTTTGAAACTTGATACGTCTAGCTTTATCTGCCAATAGCGCGATGTTGCGTCTAAGCTTGAAAAAACGTTCGCGCCCGCAAGCTTTGGCACAACATCTTAAAAAATTAAATTATGGGGTTTTACGTGCCAAAACCACTTCATAATTATGAGGCACGCCGTAGTGGAGGACTCCGGAAATTTTGACCACCCGGGGTTCTTTAACGTGCACCTAAATCTAAGTACACGGGTGTTTTCGCCCCTATCGAAATGCGGCCGCCGTGGCCGGGATTCGATCCCGCGACCTCGTGCTCAGCAGCCTAACACCATAGCCACTGAGCAACCACGGCGGGTCCCAACATCTTGGAGAGTAGGCTTAGGATAGTTTTCCCGTAGCAACGTATTGTTCAGCGCTATGGGGTCTAGGCAGATCCGCACTTTATCTTTCTTAATGACTGTGACCATGTGACTCGACAATTCCGTCGGGCCCTTTACCTTTGCTATCGTGCCTTGTTCTTCCATGCGCAGAAGCTCTTCCTTCACTTTGTCTTGAGGGGCCATTGGAACTCTCCTGGCTGGCACGACGACTCCTACGGCTCCTGGCTTTAGCTGCATTGTACACTCCACGCCTTTCAGCTGTCCCAGTCCACTGAAAACTTCTGCAAAAGGTTGTGCTGCCGGGTATAACTCTTCGACGTGAACGTTTTACACGCTACAAAGAAACCCGAGGCGTTCCGTCACTTATCCTCTCAGAGTCACGGGAACATTTTGTTCGACCACGAAAAACGACTCTTCGTGCACTCTGCTATTTGCTGACAGTCGCAGCCAAATTTTCCTCTCGCAGTAGTCTTATAATCGAAAAACGCGCTCAATGTGACGTGGCAGGTTTGCTGTGGCTTGTTCGGCAGCAGTTTAGCATGCTTGTTTAAAATGACGCAGCAGTTAGCACCTGTGTCTAGCTTACACGTAAACTTGCGGCCTTCAATGTCAACTGCTGCACTCCAATGATCTGCCACTTCGACTGCACTGACAGTCAGGGCTTGTAAAAAGAAATTGTCTTCTTTCGCTTGTAGCTCGCGCAGCACGTTTTTAACGCCTCTGGTTTGTCTTCGCACCGACGATCTACATGCTTGAGCAAAGCGATACGCCCACCACACTTTTTGCAGGTTTTTCCTTCAGCCTGGCATATTTCGCCACGGTGAGTGGTATAGCCACAATGACCACACGGTTTCCTTTCTGTGGCGACTGCTTGAATTACTGTGGCACGTGCTGCTTCTGCGCCTTCAATGATTTCTTTAAATTGCTCTTTTCCCAGTTCCTGGGCCCGGCAAATTTCAATGATCTTACTGTATGACGCTTCTCGGAAATAAGCCTTTCCTGCAAAGTTTTATTTCGCAGTCCCAGATTGATTCGGCTACGGAGCAAACGGTCTTCTAGGTCCCCGAACTCGCAGTTCTTTGCTAAAAGCCTGAGTTGAAACGCTCCCCTTGCTTTTGGGCTCTTGACCCAAAACGAAATACAGTAAACGTCACATTTCTCACTGGTTTGTATTCTTCAAATTTCTGAAGCAAAATGTTGTCCCTATCCGCTTCATTTTCGAATTTCAAGGCGCTGTAAGCTTTTCTGCCCTCCTCTCCAACTGTTACAAGTAACGTTGTTGCTTGGACTTCGTTGGGCTGCTTACTTAATTGGGCAGCCGTGGAGAACAATGTGAACTCACATTTCCAACTATTCCATCTAAGCCATGCGTCTGCTGACGGGTCCAGTTGTTTCGACGGGGAAGCAGCGTTGACGGGGCCGATATAGCGATAGTGAACCGATGCCACCATGTGGGCGAGTCGGAGTCAGGCAATGAACAAGTTTATTGGAAGAATGAACGGGATATATATACAAAGTAGTGCCGTAGTGGGTCATGCGCAGTTCATACGTATAAGCGTGACGTTGCACTTATTCAGCCTTGCTACACCGGGCCTGCCCAGGCCGGAGGTGAAGCAGGCGTTAAGCACTCCCCATACGTCGTCCGATCCCCAAGATGGTGCAATGCCGGGCCGGCCTGCAGTGGAGGTGAAGCATGTAAGCCCTCCCTATACGTGGGCCGATCCCTAAGGATGTGCAATGCCGAGCCGGCCCGCGGCGGAGGTGAACCAGGCGTTAAGCACTCCCCACACGTGGGCCGATCCCGAAAATGACGCAATGCCGGGTCGGCCCGCGGCGGAGGTGAAGCAGGCGTTAAGCACCCCACATACTCGGCCCGATTCCGAAGATGATGCATTGCTGGGCAGGCCCGCGGTGGAGGTGAAGTAGGCGTTAAGCACTCTCCATACGCGGGCCGACACCGAAGATGGTGCAATGCTGCGCCGGCCTACGCTTGAGGTGACGCAGGCTTTAAGCACTCCCCATACGTGGACCAATCCCGAAGATGCTGCAATGCCGGGCCGGCCTGCGGCGGAGGTGAAGCAGGCGTTAAACACTTGCCATACGTTTGCCGATCCCGAAGATTGTGCAATGCCTGGCCGGCCTGCGGCGGAGGTGAAGCAGGCGTTAAGCACTCCCCATACGTTTGCCGATCCCAAAGATTGCAATGTCGGGCCGGCCTGCGGCGGAAGTGAAGCAGGCGTTAAGCACTCCCCCTACGTGGGCCGATCCCGAAGATTGTGCAGTGCCGGGCCGGTCTGCGGCAGAGGGGAAGCAGGCGTTAAGCACTCCCCATACGTGGGCCGATCCCGAAGATTCTGCAGTGCCGGGCCGGCCTGCAGCAGAGGTGGAGCAGGCGTTAAGCACTCCCCATACGTGGGCCGATCTCGAAGATGGTGTAATACCGGACCGGCCCGCGGCGGAGGTGAAGCAGGCGTTTAGCACTCCCCATAGGTTGGCCAATCCCAAAGATTGTGCACTGCCGTGCCGGACCGCGGCGGAGGTGAAGCAGGCGTTAAGCATGCACTCTCCATGCATTCTAAAACAGTTACACCCTTTGGGGTGCATATTTGCCACACAACAATAGTTGTCATCTGTCTTGCTTGCGTTTCCCTTCTTCGAAACGCTGCGCTCGTTACTTGCCTCTCTAGAATGCTCTGTCATGCTGATAACGCACATGCCATTCGTGACATGGAAGTACCGGGCTCGCTGCGTTAAAGAAAGGAAATGCGGGCAATACAGATGATGATAATTGTTTCGTGGCAAGTATAGACCCCAAAAGGTGTACCAGTTCTTAGAATGTACGTGGCGCAATCCCGAAGATTGTGCAATACCGGGTCGACCCGTGGCGGAGGTCCATTCTCTATTAAGGGGACCACATACACAGCTTTGCTGGTAATCCTTCTTCTCGGAGTGGAAGGGCACTGAGTTCTTTAAAGGGATACGGAATAAAAATCGAAGAATATAGAGACAACCCCACAATTGCATTCCTAAGACACGATTGCTATAGTATATAGTCATTATTCGGGTTACTTTTGAGCGGATGGCTTTATTTTTGACTCTCTATGAGCGGCCACCGCGTCACTCGCAAAGCGCTCCCGACAACAAGCCGGCGGATCTGACGTCACACCTACCCTCAGCAGCCGCGGAGCGAGCTGGCCGGCTGCGCAGTTTTGTTTTCCTCGCGCTGCGCAGTGCAAAATGCAAAGTTCTAGTGAGAGCGATAGCATGAGCGGAACTTATGACTCCGACTTGGATGAGCGGCCTACTGAACGACCACGAACGATAAAGGCGTATGCCTACGATCCGTCAGCGTCGTCAAGCGAAATTGACGACGACCCGCCGCAGCAGTCCCCCTCCGCGGTGCCGAGAGAGTCTGGACCAGCAAAGTGGTGTTTACACTGTGCATTCCGTGTACACGCGTTCGCCTCGAGAGATCAGGGGCGGCATCATAGGTGGAAACCAGATTTAAACGCGGTTCCTGCGGCTCGGATCGCAAGCTCGCACCTGTCACGAATGAGTTAGCGAGACGAGAGGCGCACGCCTCATTGACAGTGTTCCATCCGAGGCGGTGCGCCCAGCGTGATTCACTCACGCAAACGCTTTGCCATGTTTGGCTTCAACAGAGTGAGGACGCTTATGCCTCAGGCTATGCAATGTCAGTGGACGTAAGGAATTTATTTTGCGTTCTGCGCAAAGCGGCTTGCTTCGCCCGCTTGGATGGGTAGCTGCTAGCGCGTAAAACCTGAAAGCCATCAATGCACAATACAGGTGCCGTGAGTGCACACTGTACAAAAAAAGAAAAAAAAATTACCGACGATTACGTTACTTCCTAATGCGAAGTTTGAGCGCAGCAAATAAGCTGTTTCACCTTTTCGATAGATTGAGGCAAAGAAATCGAGCAACACATGTATGCGCTATCACAGAATTTTCTTTTTATTTTTCACACGTATTCCTTTAACAAAGACTCCACTAACAGTTCTTGACAGTCATGAAGGAAGCTTTGTGGTCGGAGAAATAGACTGATATATGTTCGACTTGGTACACCAATGCTTGATTCTCAAAGACGAGATCTATACAAGTGCCTCGCGAGGTTGTCACAGCCGTGGGACGCGTTACGAGCGAGAGGAACGGGATGTTCTCCCGCATAAGTGTTAGGAAATTGCTGTTTGTCTTTATGTCAAGCCGCCACCGATCTGGCTCTCTGATTGCCACCGCACAGGGCGAACGGCAGCGGCAATTTCGGCTCGGGCGGTGCACATATACAGATCCGCCGCCACCGATCTGGCTCTCTGATTGCCACCGCACAGGGGTTGCATTGGAGGAGGAGCGCAGAAAGGAATTAAGTTCGAGCCGGCGCTTTGACAACCGGAGACTCGCAGGAAGAGGGGGGAGGGGGGCGGCGTGTACACCCAGCGGCAAACGATGGGGGCAGAAGCGCGCGCAGCAAGCGGACAACACGATAAAGGGAGGAGGGAAGAGATAGCAGCGACTGACTGATGCCGCTGACGCCGATAGTGAGTCAACCCCAGCTGCGGAGTTGGTTTCAGGGACAACGAATAACCGGCGCGTCGGCAACTGAAGAGCACCCTATCCGCCACACAAGAACAGGGGGGGGGACCCTTTCCTCCTCTTTCTGCATGGCAGCGACGGTGTTCTATGCAGTCACGTTATCTTGACTCTCTAGCGGCGTCAGCGGCATCCAGCGGTATCAGTCGGTCGCTGCTAGCGCTGGGGGGATGAAAGGGGGGCGGAGCTGGTTACGAGGCCGACGACGACGACGACGCGAAACCCAGGAACGGACGCCAAAGAGCTGCGCTCTAAAACGTAGAAATCGTTGAAGATATTGACGCCTGTAGACCTCTCTGTACCTACGCCATCGGAGCAGGTGTGGCCGGCGGCGTGAGCATAACAGTCGGCTGCCGACTCTCGCGCGGCAAGTGCTTGATGCGCGCAAGTAGCTGTTTTGAGAATAGATGCGATGAAGCAACGGGTGAGGATTGGAGCCAGGCATGTGCAGTGACTGAAATGCGCCTCTGTAAGCAGGGAACGTCTTCTTATTCACGGAGTGAACGAGTACATGCGCAGCGGTTTCAGCGTCCCGTTGTTTCATCGCAGCCGAGCACTCCTTCCCTTGGTGCACACTAGATGGCGCCACCAGTCTCATATGGGCGAATTTTTTTTCGTCAGCCGTCGCTTCAGACGATGCGGATTTCGATTCATTCTGGCAGAATTGGCCAAACATCTCGCTCAGGACGTCGTACAAACGACAAATTACGGTCAAACGGCACCTGTGCGCAAAACTACAGCGTGAACAAGTACGCGAGAAAAAAAGACTACCGCTGCCTGCCGTTTTCACATGCGCACAGCAGACCCTCGGCATTTTGCGGCGTTGACACGGCTGCTCCACACATCAAACCACAAATCCACGAGATCAAAGACGAGGTTTTCGAACAGCTCACACGAGGAAGCGGTACGAATAGGACGGTCGAACAAAGAAAGCGCGTTGCTGCAAACGTCAACTCGCCCCTTCGCGCGCTCAGTGTGGACGATCGCCACACGATCGCTCGCAATGGGCCTCGAGGTGGGTAAGCGTGACGTGATATCCGGTTTTGCCGGAGCTTTCGGAGGAGGCCGGTAGGTGCTGTGATTTGAGAAATATTCACTAAAATAATTACTTTTCGCTCACTTCTCCTCAGAAAGAGTGTTGTTTTGGTCGCTCTCGGTGTGACAGCTCTCACTGGAGACAGAAATCTCGGCGACAACTTTTTTATTCACTATCCCTTTAACGCTACCATTCCTCTATTATTGCACTATTATAACGATTACATGTAGTAACTTGACCAATTGTACATTTCTTTTGCACATATAAGGCGTCAACCGTAGGACATATTTTGCTAGGGTACTCGCCAAGGAATCATCATCATCATCATCAACCTATTTGAAGTCCACTGTATGGCGAAGACCTGTGGACAAGGCGAAGACCTGTCCCTCCGATCACCAATTACCCCTGCGCTGCGCCAATCAATTCCAACTTGCGCCTTCGAATTTCTTAATTTCATCCCTTCACCTAGTTTTTTGCCGTCCTTGACTGCGCTTCCCTTCTCTTGGCACACATTCTGTAACCCTAACAGTCCACCAGTTACCTGGAGCTGGGCAGCTCATTGGAGCTGGGCAGGCATTGCATGGCCCGCCCAGCTCCATTTCTTTCTGTTCATGTGGATTGGAATATCTTCTCCTAACGTTACGCCTAGCATTCTTCGTTCCATCGCTGTTCGGTCTTTAACTTGCTTTCGAGCTTCTTTCTCAGTCTACAAGTTTCTGCCCCATATGTTAGCACCAGTAGAATGCATTGATTGTACACCTTTCTTTTTAGTGATAATGCTAAGCTTCCAGTAAGGATCTGAGTACGTCTGCCGTATGCGCTCAAACCCAATTTTATTCTTCTGTAAATTTCCTTATCATGATCAGGGTCCCCTGTGGGTAATTGTCCCAGGTAAACATACTCCTTCCCAGACTCTAGAGGCTGACTGGCGACCCTGAACTCTTGTTCCCTTGCCAGACTATTGATCATTATCTTTTTTTTCTGCATATTATTCTTCAACCCCACTCTTAGAATCTCTGCTAAAGTCCTCAATCATTTGTTGTAAGCCGTCACCAGTGTTGCTGAATAGGAAAATGTCATCTGCAAACCGAAGGTTGCTGAGATATTCGCCGTTGATTTTTACCCATAAGCCGTCCCAATTTAATAGCTTGAATACTTCTTCCAAGCACGCAGTGAATAATATTGGAGAGATTGTGTCTCCTTGTCTGACCCCTTTCTTTAATGGTATCTTCCTACTTTTCTTATGGAGAATTAGGGTAGCTGTGGAGTCTTTGCAGCTATTTTCCAAAATCTTTAGATAAGCCTCCTGTATGAGGAGGCAACTGTCTCTATGACTGCTGGTAGCTCTACTGAGTCAAATGCCATTTCGTAATCTATGAAAGCCATATGTAGAGGCTGATTGTACTTTGCAGATTTCTCCATTACCTAATTAATGACGTGGATGTGATCCATTGTAGAGTATCCCTTCCTGAAACCTGCCTTTTCCCTTGGTTAACTAATGTCCTGTGTTGCCCTTATTGTACTGTTGATTACCTTGCTGAATATTTTAGAGAATATCGGAAGTAAGCTAATGGGCCTATAATTTTTCAATTCTGTAAGGTCTTCCTTTTTGGCGATTAGTATGATCTTGACATTCTTCCAGTTCTCTGGCACCCTTAAAGTCGTGAGACATTTCGTATAAAGGGCCGCAATCTTTTCAAGCATGATGTCTCCTCCACCTTTGGTTAAATCGAATGTTATTCCATCTTCACCTACCTCCTTTCCTCGTTTCATGTTTCCTAAGGCCCTTCTAACTTCATCGCAAGTTATAGAAGGAGCCTCTGTAACCTGTTCATCACTGTTTTAAAAGGAGGTATCCTGGCTGCTCTTCGTATTGTAAAGGTCAGTTTAGAATTCTGCTGCTTTTACTATATCTTCGCAATTGCTGATGATATTACCCTGCTTATCTTTCAGCGTATACACCTTGGCTTCTCCTATCCCAAGTTTTCTTCTGGCTGATTTCATGTTGTGTCCATTTATTACTGCTTCCTCAGTCTTTCTTACGTTATAGTTTTGGATATCATTTATTTTCTTCTTTTGATCAGTTGTGACAGTTCCGCGAATTCTATCTCATCTTTCGAGTTGGACTGTTTCATTCTTTGTCGTTTCTTTATTAGGTCCTTCGTTGCTTCAGAGAGCTTACCTGCTGGTTGCTTTGGTGGATTGCTTCCCACTTCAAGTGGTACTTCTGAAGCCAGCCTAGTTATGGTTTCGTTCATTACCTCTATGTCATCGACATCTCGCTGTTCTAAGGCTGCATATTTATTTGCAAGTACCAGCCTGAATTGGTCCCCTTTTATCCTTACTGCGTCTAGTTTGGCCTGTTTCTTCTTGACCAATTTTACTTTTTCTCTCTTCAAATTCAGCTGAATCCTAGACCTCACTAACTTATGATCACTGCACTTTACCCTACCTAACAGATCTACATCTTGCACTATGCTGGGATCAGCAGAAAGTACGAAATCGATTTCATTCCTTGTTTCACCATTAGGGCTTTTCCAAGTCCACTTTTTGTTGCTACGCTTTCACAAGAAGGTGTTCATTATTCATAACTTATTCCTTTCCACAAATTCAAGCAACATCTCTCTAGTGTTTCTAGAGTCGATGCCGTAGTTGCCAATTGCTCTTTCACCAGCCTGTTTTTTCCTACTTTTGCATTGAAGTCACCTATTACTACAGTGTACTGAGTTTGCACTTTTCTCATGGCTAATTCTACGTCTTCATAAAACTGATCTACTTCATCATCATCTTAATGACTGAAAGTTGGAGCGTAGGCTTGTACCACCTTTACTCTGTACCTCTTTTTAAATTTTGTTACAACTGCTGATGCTTCATCATTAATGGTGCAGAATTTGTCAATGTTGCCCCCTATGTCCTTATGTATTAGGAATCCTACCCGTATAACTTCCTATCTGGGAGCCTTTTATAGCAGAGGCCGTGGCCGTTAGTCAGCACTGTATAAGCCTGACCAGTTCTTCTAAAATCACTAAGGCCAATGATATCCTAAATAGTCTGTGATGGTTCCTCAAACAGTCCTGATATGTTAGCCTCACTCGAAAGAGTTGGGGTTTTAAAGGTTCACAGGGTCAGTTTCCAGTCGCGGCCTGTCCGGGTCCAGAGATTCTTAGCACCTCCTGCTGCGTTGCAGGTCTGACCGCCGCCTTGGACAGGTGCTTCGTAGCTGCTGGGGACTGAGGGCCATGGGTTAATTATAGTAGTCGTGATGGGAGGCAGTGGCTGAATGCTGCACCAGGGAGGCCAATCCCTGTTGAATTCTTACGCAATAAAATAGCTACGTAGACAGCAGCATCTATATTCGTAATTGCCAAATAGCGCAGTCACGTCAGGTCACTTCATGTCGAATTAGAAGTTGTGGGGCCTATTTGCTTATGCCATTAGATAAATGCGATGATTGGCGTCTGTTACCACCCGTCTAACTCGGTACTGCACTCATCAAGCTATTGAAGTTTGTCGGGGCGACCACCTTCATTTATTCAGCAACACCAATTTTCCACTTATCGATGAATCACAGCTGTCTTCCCCTTGTCATGCGCCACCAGCATTCATCGGGCTAACTTTGTACCGTGCACCTGTACCAGACTGTAAATCAGCCTACCCGTAGCTCTAACATATTTGACCTAATCTAGAGAAATGCCCCTGAAACTGTAAAGCAAATAGTATGCATGAATGGTTTCAGTTAGCATAACTTACTTCAAATCACGCTTATTTTACCATTTTCCACCGCAGGTGCCACAACCAAGCTAATGCGTGACTCCAACAAAGTCAATTATAACAGGGTTAACGAACAACTTAACTAATTCTGTAACCTTGAATTACTTCCTTCGTTTCACAGTAGATCAGTTGATGAAAATGTGTCCCTATTCCAAAACAAATTGTGCGCATTGGTGAACCAGTAAATAGCCGATATTAAAATTAGGAACAAGGAATCCAACCGCTGGTCCTTTCATCAACAATTAAATAGTATGAAACGATTATGCAAAACTGCTAGACGTGTCCTCACCCTACAGCCTGAGGAAATATGAGGAACGCCTAAAGAATTACTGTTCAGCTATTCACGCTGCGAAAAATAAGTACTTTTCCCAAGATCTGCTCTGTATCTTGAGAGAAAGAAATCTCCAAAGAAATTCTGGCAAACAATAGCTCCCAGAAAAACCTGCCGTGGTTGCTCAGTGGCTATGCTGTTGGGCTGCTAAGCTCGAGGTCGCGGGATCGAATCCCGGCCAGGGCGGCCGCATTTCTATGGGGGCGAAATGCGAAAACACCCGTGTACTTAGATTTAGGTGCACGTTAAAGAACCCCAGGTGGTCGAAATTGCCGGAATCCTCCACTACGGTGAGCCTCATAATCAGAAAGTGGTTTTGGTACGTAAAACCCCATAATCTAATTTTAAGCTCCCAGAAGAGATGCTAACACAAGTTGCTTACGTGACGATTACCACATACCTCTGCCAGATAAGCAATGTGCCTCCACATTTAACTTCTTTACATCCCTATTCGCTGGAGAGCAGCATTATAACGTGCCCATTGTTCTGGACTTTGGTTATGCTTACACGCAGCCCATTATTGTCCCCATTCAGGTGAATTTTCAGCCTCATATGTAACCTTAACTGGTCTACTTCGGTCGGAGTAGATGATATCAACCCTAAAATACTAAATATAATATTACAGCTCCCAGCAGAATGTTTTATCATACATTTGAGCTATCATTATCAACCGGGCGATTTCCCAGAGTTTTGAAAGTTGCTAATGACCTACCATCTTCAAAAGCGGTAATAAATACAAAAGCGGAAAGGTATACCATCCAATACCTTTCATATGTGTTTGTTGCGAGGTGCTCGAAGACATAGTGGTCTCTCACCTTGATGATCACCTAGAATATAACAACTTTTTTTCCTTAGCCAACATGGATTCAGGTAGACCTTGTCCTGTGAAACGCAGCTACTAAATTCACCACTAATTTACACTTCAACACGAACAGTAACCTTAAAGTAAATTGTATATTTTTGGATTTCTCTAACGGGGCCTTATACCATGTTGCCCATTGCCGTATGAATACAAAACTGACGGAACTAAAGCTAGTTTCACTTATGCTATCTTGGCTCTGCAACTTTTTCTTTGATAACGAACAGTTCACTGTCATTAATATTTGCTCCTCTGCTATTTACTGTGTAACATCAAATGTACCAAAGGGCAGCGTCCTTGGCCCGCTACTTTCTTAATATACATTAATGACCTTCCATGTAACATTTCGGCATGTGTTTCAATTTTTGGCAGATGACTGCATCATTTGCCGACAAATTTTGACTGCGGCTGACCACAGCGCTCTATAAAATAACCTGCAGCAAGTAACTAAGGGATGCAACAGCTGCCTAATGTTGCTTAACTCAACTAAATGTAAAGTTATGTCGTGTTGCCGTACGCAATTCTTTTCTGAATTTTCGCGTCTCATTAATAGCCTTGCATCCCGTGTTTCATCCTTAAAATACCTAGCAGATACTCTATCGCGAAACCTTTCCTGGTCTTCACACATGAAAATTGTCTGGGCTAATGCTTCTAGATCTTTACAATATCTACACCGAAACTTCCGAAACTTCCCGGCTAACCCTGTAACTTGGCTTTTGAAACAGTTGCCCGCCCGCAGCTTGATATGCAGCTCCAATCTCGTCACCGTATCACAATAATCTAATTAACCTTCTGGAATCTGTGCAGAATATGTCCGTTGAATTTGTGTCCCAATAATATGTTTATCACTCTGGTATAATTGCAATGACGCGTGTTTTTTCACTGCCATCTTGAAGTATCCGTCATGATATCGCGCTTTTGTGCTTGTTTCACAAATATGCTTATAGCGCCAGGTTTTGTACTTTGAGTCTGTCTGTGCCCATCTTGCACATCATGCAGATTGCATAATCATCTCAGCTTCATGCATATCTAAAGCACGACGGTCACATTCAAGTCATCAGCGCTCCCACGCTCCATCCGCCTTCGGAATGGCCTTCTATAGATTTCATCGTCGCCGAATCTGGTTGTAAAAAAAATCCGCCAGGATCTAACCATGCACATCACGGGATGACATATATCAGAAGTCTTTATTGGTTTTTCTTTGTGCGCACGTTTTCACTGTTCATTTATATTGTTCAACATGAAATAGCCATGAGCTCTTTATGTTGAATATTCTTGGTCTGTTTACTGGTCACTTAGTTCTCTTACTTATCATATCTGTTTGAAAGTTCGCGCGTTATTTTCTTTTAACATGCAGCTTGAGATAGCCCTTGTATCTTATATTGTGTTTTTAGCTGAAACGTACAAATTTATGCCTGTAATTTTGTCCGCATATTTATTGATATCTGTATTGTTGGTATACAGCTTGTTCCAAGTTTCTTGTTATTGCGTTTCCATATTGTTGTACAAGCCCCCTGTACGCAATGCCTCCAATAGGAGCTTGTAAGGTACTTCGACATGAAAAAGTAACAGACAACGAAACGAGGTAAAACATATAATGCAGTTAATTCTTGCTTTTAGTCGAAATCTACAAGGGAAATGAAAGTGGATGAAAGGATAACTTGCCGCACGTGGCAGCCTTATTAGCGTGATGCTTTACCAATCAAGCTGCCCCGGCCGTCCACTGTCTTCGGCGTTGGTCTACAAGACGCCGGACACCCTTTTTGCCGCAGGCGCCCGTGGGAACTTCTGTGACCGCCGCATTAGCCATGAGCGGCGCTAGCTAACGTATCCAGGGATATTCCACGTACATAAGTTGCATACAGCATGAATAGAGGGTCAATTATCAGAACGATTGATTGATTATTCAGTGTTTATTTCATACTTACCGAGGTCCGCTGCCGATAGCAATTGAAACCATCTCGAAAATTTTCGGCTTTTTGCCATAGTATGTGTCCTCCTTGTCATAAACTATATGGCGCGCAGCACCGACCAGGCAAGGCTTTCCTCCTTCCACTGTTGTATTCCATTTGTTTCAAGAGAAGACTAACCCCAGTCAATATTTCCCGTAGCACTGGCTTGATGAAGGATACATAAGACGTCCATGTCCTAAGGCACCAAGCTAATTCATGTAGCAATGTTCGAGACGTGACAAATAGCTGGAAAGCGCGGTCGCGAAAAAGCGCTAGCCATTAAATAATCACCCTCATGCGCGTCCGTGCTCCCTCTGCTTTCTCCTTGTGCGCCCATCTACGTGCCTGCCATTAATCTGAAATGTCTTCCTAAGCTGCTCAGTCTTATCGGTCGATATTCTTTCTTTCCTTATTATTTTTTTTTGTCCGTTAGTTTTTTTCCTTCGTTCGATCGCCCGTTCATTCGTTGTTCTCTCGTACGCACACTTAGTGATTTCGCACATGGGGCGTGTTACCACAGCAATATGCAGTCACCGTCAGAATAAAGTGGGCCGCACCTAACTTGAATGCAGCTTGTTCCGGAGCCTGGAGACGCCCACAGCAAGACCTCCTCGAGTTTCCCGTGTGCTGCAGAAACGCAACCGCCCGGCAAGTGTAGTTACCCACCTTTTATGTTTTAAAGACTATGTCATACTGGCCTTATTTCTTCGTCCTGAAATTTCTTGAGAGTCTAAATTTTGCGCGCTTAGTTGGGCTAAACGGTACTTCTTGGTTATTCAAGGAGCAGCCAGTGAAACAATAGTTGCCAACGTTTCAAGGTTCATCAGAATAAATCCCTCACTCACTCTTGTTAAAAAGCAGATTTTGCAATGTGACACAAGGGCACAGAATAAGAAACACAAAGTATATCGCTGTGTCCTTGTGATAACTTTTGCATTGTCCTGTGCCTTGTTGTAACATCGGCTTGGAAAGTTATTCCCAACAAGTGAATTTCGCACTTTTCCGCCTGGCGGACGCAAAGCACAATGACAGATATCTTATGGCACTACTGAGACTACAGTTCAGTGGGCCGGCAGTCGTTGAAGCTCATAAGCTCTGTGGAGCTGCATATTAAAGTGGATGGCCAGTGAAATATGAATTAATGTGTGTGGCTTAGTGGCGCAAGGGCCAGATATGGCCAAAGAGCCCCAAGACAGTGTTAGTGATTTCGCGGTGGAATGATGAGTTCTGTGAAGAAGATGTGACTTGGCTGTAAAGTGGCCTAAAAATAGTCGCTGTAAAGTGCGTAAAATCTACGTGCTATAAAATTATAGCGATGACCAATGACGAATACTATGAACACTAAAATCCATCGTAGAAGAATGATGCAAAATAGAAAATATATAAGATGGTAAAATTACGTGGAGCACTGCTGCCTCGCCAGAGCCCTTGAAACACAAGGGCCTAGAGGCACGTGCTATACGAAAGATCTATCACAGCGGCATCCTCTGAAGAGAGGACCTGCTACGAACATGTGGGGCTAACAACATCACAGACATCTTTCAGAAAACTTAGGACTGCGTTGGTGTCAAATAAAGGTTCTGGGCCGAGTAGCATTACGGGATGTAGGGGGATGTGCTGCCGGTATGCTAGAGAAAAATGTTTCCCTCTCTCAGATTCGGCTGCCCGAAACTCCAGGAGGACGTGGAGGACGGTCAGCCTCTCCCCGCATCTACCGCAGGTTGGAGGATCATTTTCAGTGAGTAAAAAGTTATGCGTGCCAAATGTGTGTCCTATTCTGAGGCGACAGAATAGGACATCTGTTCGCCGTGAATTTGTTACGGAGGACCAAGAACCTAACTGTGGCTTTATCACGTGCAGTTTGTTATTTATTTCTGCGTCCCATATAGGTTGCCAGTGGTTTCGCAGTTTCCTTCTTAATAAAGGCTTCAGGTCTGTGACAGGGACCGAAGCAGTAGGATTAACTGCATGCAACGAAATTGATATGGCCATCTGGTCCACAGAACGTTACCCTGGATGCCCCTATGGCCAGGCACCCAGCATATAATCATATGCTGGTTAGATACATATGCTTTACATAAGACGGAATAGAGTTCAATTATAATAGGATTTTTGTGCTTACAGAACGATATCAAAGACTTCACAACACTTAGAAAGTCCATATATATAACTGATTTCTTGAGTTTCGATTTCCTTATATGCTTCACGGTCGACAATACTGCGTAGGCCTCATCCGTAAAGATATTAGTTTCCGGATGCAGTACGTCGGATTCCGAGAAGGATGGACCAACGGCTGCATAGGACACCTCGTCGTGTGACTTCGATGCGTCTGTGTAGAACTCCGTGCAGGAGTGTTTGTGCTGGAGTTCCTGGAAATGCATTTGGATTTCAATCTCTGGAACGTGTTTTGTAACTTGCATGAAAGATATATCGCATTGTATCAGCTGCCACTCCCAAGGAAGTAGCAGCTTGGCTGGATGCATTAGGCGAAGCTCGAAGAGTGGGACATGCATTTCATGACTAAGCTCCCTCACACGCAGCGAGAAAGGCTGTCTTACGGAGGGGCGATTACGAAAGAGTGTAGCATATGTCATATCGTTAACGGTATTAAAACACGGATGTTGAGGATTAGAGTGGACTTTCAGAAAATATGCTTGGCTTATGTATGTTCTCTGCAGATGAAGTGACCACTCATTTGATTCTGCATATAAACTTTGTATGGGACTTGTTCTGAAAGCGCCAGTGGCAGTCGTATTCCTAGATGGTGGACTGGGTCTAGCATATTTAGCGTGCTCGGGGCGGCAGAGTGATAAATCACGGCACCATAGTGTCATGTCTGGCATCCAAGAACTGGGCGGCGTAGACGTAGCGTCGAAAGAACGTTTATTCCTGTTACTTGGCAGGCAGCCAACAGGTTACATACTGCGCGCGGTGGGCCCGTGCGAGCGGTCTTTTAAAACCAGCACGGGCTACCCGATAAGAGATAGCCGGGCAGAGAGCATGCGCAGACAGCACGCGATAACACGCGTGCTTGGTTTCGCGCGCACACAACATCTCCTTCCTCCTAATGAGCACAAAGTCCTTTTGCCACATTATACAATGCAACTAATGCTATGGCTGATATCTGTCAGGAGGTCGCCGGTCCCTCTGTGGATAGCGTCGCTCCCCTGGAGGGTCGGTCGTTGCCGCAGGGGCCGCAGCTGGAAATGGCTCGTTGGCGCTCTCAGGATCCCTGAAATCTGGAATAAAATCTTCCGTGATGCTCTGCTTTGAGCTGTCGATGCTGACCAGTAGCTGGTCTTGATGACGACGCCAAATGAGCACCCCATGATTCGTTCTAACGCGAACCTTGTATGAAACGGGGCCAGACTGCTGAATGATAGTGCCAGGGACCCATTTCTCAGGACCTCTGTAATTCCTCACGAGGACCTCATCATTGATGTTGAAAAGTCGCTCACGTGCCTTGCGTCGCACCATATCGGAGAGCTGTTGCTGAGCCACTCTTCCCCCGACAGAAGGCTTGACTGCGTCGAGTCTCGTGCGCAGTCGTCTACCTATGAAAAGGTTTGCTGGAGTTTCTCTTGTAGTCGCATGCGGCGTGTTGCGGTACGTCACCAGGAACGTCTGTAAGGTTGCCTGCAAGGAGTCTTGGGGTCGTCCTTTCCGCAACGCAGATTTCATTGTCTGTACAAATCTCTCCGCAAGGCCATTCGTGCTTGGATGGTACGCTGCACTCACGATATGACGACCACCGAAGCCTTTGACGAAGCTCTTGAATTCTTCGGAAACGAACTGTGGTCCGTTGTCGGTCACGATGGTCTCGGGTACGCCAAAACGCGAGAACAGGTCTTGGAGACACTGAATTGTGTGGTACGCCGTAGTCCTCTGCATGACATAAACTTCCGGCCATTTTGAGTGTGCGTCCACAGCAACAAGGAACATTTTGTCTTTCATGGGTCCAGCAAAATCCAAGTGAACTCTTTGCCACGGCGAAGTCGGCCATGACCATGGATGAAGCGGAGCCGGTGCTGGTTCGTTCCGTTGCTGTTGACACTCTTCACATTTCTTCACGTGTTGCTCTAGGTCCGCGTCGATACCAGGCCACCAGACGTAGCTCCTCGCGAGTTCTTTGCATCTTACGATACCGGGATGACCCTGATGAAGTTCCTCAAGCAAGAAGGCTCGGTGTTTTGAAGGCACAACTACTCTCATGCCGTACATTAAACACCCTTGATGAACTGTGAGCTCCAAACGCTTGTCGAAGAAATGTTTCAACTCCTTCTCAGCGGCATGCCACGGCCAGCCAGCACTTGTGAAGTTCAGTACCTTGCTTAGTAATGGATCACGCCTCGTTTCACGAGCGATGTCTTGGCCTGTGACAGGCAGCGTTTCCAAACGAAGCGAATAAAAAATTTCGCTTTCTTCTTCTGATTGCTTTTCGCTGCTGTCGAGCGGCAAGCGCGATAAACAGTCTGCTTCCGCATTATCGGAAGATTTCTTGAATTCAAGAGCATAGTTGTAGGCTGACAGCGTCAGCGCCCAACGCTGCATGCGGGCAGCTGCCATCGCGGGAATGCCTGTTTTCGGGCCGAGAATTGTTTGCAGTGGTTTATGGTCAGTCACAAGCGTGAAGAACCTACCGTAGACGTAGAAGTGAAACTTCTTTACGCCGAATACGAGGGCAAGGGCTTCTTTCTCGATCTGACTGTAGTTCTTTTCGGCACTTGACAAGGTGCGGGATGCGTAGGCAACCGGTCGAACTGATCCATTTATCATTTTCTGCGAAAGAACTGCGCCTATACCGTACTGAGATGCGTCGCAGGCAAGTTGAAGCGGTCGCTTCGGATCATAATGGGCAAGAACTGGAGGGGAAGCCATAGCTGCTTTTATCTCCGTGAAAGCAAGCTGGCATGACGCATCCCACGTCCACTCCGTTGTTTGCTTTAGCAGCCTGTACAACGGCTGTGCCAAAGTCGAGAGACGCTGAACAAACTTGCCGTAATAATTGACCATCCCAAGGAATGACTGCAGTTGCTGCTTGTCTTTTGGAGCAGGCGCATTTAGTAGTGCCAGTACCTTTTCAGGCGATGCGCAAACACCCTCGGCGTTGATGACGTGGCCCAGATAACGGAGCTCTCGTTGAAAGAACGAGCACTTATCGCGCCGGATGCGCACACCGCGTTCCTGCAATCTTGACAAGACGGCTTCCAAGTTACGGAAGTGCTCTCGCTTGGTCTTGCCTGTGACCAGGATGTCGTCAAGGTAGCAACTGACTCCTTCCAACCCTTTCAGCATGTTGTCCATAATTCTTTGAAATATGCTTGGGGCGGACGAAATGCCGAAAGCCAGACGGTTCATAGTATACAAGCCCTTATGCGTGTTTATCGTCAGTAGTTTCCGGGAGCCTTCCGCCATAACTACCTGCTGGTAGGCCCTACTCAGGTCAATCTTCGAAAATTCCTCCCCTCCTGCAAGCGCTGCGAGAAGGTCATCTATCCGAGGTAGCGGGTAGCGGTCTACTTCTAGACAGGGATTGACGGTGGTTTTATAATCGCCACACAGTCGGAGGCTTCCATCCCTCTTCACTACCGGTACCAAGGGCGTTGCGTATTCGCTTGTAGCAACAGGCGTTATGATGCCAAGCTTCTCCATTTTCACAAGTTCCGCTTCTACTGCACGTTGCAGAGCAAAGGGAACGCTTCTTGCCTTTACAAACTTCGGCTGTGACCCTTCGCGAAGGACAAGCTCGGCCTGCTCTTCCGTGATGGTACCTAGCTCATCCTTGAAAAGTTCGGAATGGCTTTCTAGCATGGCTTCCAGCTTTTCTTGCCAGTGCTTTGATATTTCTCGAGAGAGACCAAGGTGATTAAAAAAAACTAGGTTCTTCCAATCCAAACGAATATCTTGCAACCATTCTCTGCCGAGGAGTGCCGGTCCTGTAGAGTCCACGACGTACAGGGGAAGCTCCACGCACTGGTCGTTGTGGCGCACGACGACTTTCGCCAGACCCTTCGGTTTTACTATGGCCCCAGTATACGTGCGCAGCTTTAACGATGCTGGCTGAAGTCGCTTACGTGGAAACAACCTCTGGAATTCGCGCCATGATATGACGGATACGGCTGCGCCGGTGTCAAGCTCCATCGTCAGTAGGACACCGTCAACGTTCACGGGTACAGTAAATGGGTCTGCGTTGAATGATTTAAGTGAGACAGACGACTCGTTTCGGACGGACGTGAGCATCTTCACACGTTTCCGGAGCTTTGCCTCCCTAGCTTTCTTTCCTTTCCTGCAGGCGCGTTGAATATGCCCTTTTCGGTTACAATTGTAACATGTATCGCCGATATGAGGGCATGCTTCGCTAGAGTGATTGGGTGACCCGCAACGGAAGCAGCTTGCCGACATCACAGACTGCTTTTCGCCTCGAACCTTATTCACTTCGTACGCCGGGGATGCGCTGTTATGCGTGAACGCCGCGCTAATCGTTGCAGTTTCCATGGCAAGAGCTCTATCTACGGCCTTTTGGAAGGTTAGCTTTTTGTCTTCCGTGAACAACACACGCTGAATGTCCTCGCGGAGCAGGCCGCAAACGAAACAGTCCCGGAGCGCTTCATCCAAGAAACTTCCAAATTCGCAACTCTGCACCAGCCTTCGAAGTTCCGCGACAAATTCGGTAATGGACTCACCGCTTCGCTGTGACCGCTTGTAAAATTTAGCACGCTCTGCGATGACAGACGACTGCGGTGCCAGGTGATCGCTCAGGAGTTTCAGGAGACTGTCAAACTCTCGTGACGACGGTGCGTCCGGTGCCGTCAGCGACTTGAGCAGCGCGTAGGTCTTCGCGCCGATGAGACTCAGGAACGCAGGAACCTTCTTTGCTACTGGAACATCGTTGACCAAAAGATAGGCTTTCAACCTTTCCTCGTACGAGCGCCAGTCACTCGTGGTCTCGTCGAAAGGTTCAATGTGGCCGATGTGACTCATGACTCACTTGGAAGTTTCGGCTGCCGTGATGCCAGTTTCAGGAATTTCACCGCAGGGAAATCTTCGTGGCGGGAAGCTTTTACACAGAGGCCAGGTTCTTCACACTGCGAATTCCGTACGGCGGTCGTCCCACCCTCGTCGCCAATATGTCATGTCTGGCATCCAAGAACTGGGCGGCGTAGACGTAGCGTCGAAAGAACGTTTATTCCTGTTACTTGGCAGGCAGCCAACAGGTTACATACTGCGCGCGGTGGGCCCGTGCGAGCGGTCTTTTAAAACCAGCACGGGCTACCCGATAAGAGATAGCCGGGCAGAGAGCATGCGCAGACAGCACGCGATAACACGCGTGCTTGGTTTCGCGCGCACACAACACATAGTCTAATGGTGATCGAATGAGGCTTTTATAGAGTTTCATTAAACACTTCCTGTCACTACCCCATGTAGTCTGGGATAGAAGTTTCATTATGTTCATTGTTTTTAGACATTATTCTTTAAGATGTTTAATGTGGGGGACGAAAGTGAGTCTGTAGTCAAGTATAACACCTAGAAATTTGTGCTTTTTGTTTACAGGTATTTGTTGTCCACCCAGCTCTAAGCAAGGATCTGGGATCAGTCCTCTCTTTCTTGTAAAAAGAACACAAGAGCTTTTGTTAGGATTGATGTTAAATCCATTCTTGCCTGCCCACATTGACACTTTGTTCAGGCCATGCTGTACCTGCCTCTCGCACACTGCAAGGTTACAGGATTTGAAAGCTATTTGTATGTCGTCCACGTAGACAGAATAAAAGATTGCCGGTGGTAATGAAGCGCGAAGCATGTTCATCTTCACGATGAAGAGTGTGCAGCTGAGCACGCCTCCTTGGGGTACACCCGTTTCTTGCGTAAAAGGACGCGGAAGTACATTACCGACTTTTACCCGGAAGGTACGACTGGACAGATAGCTTTCTATTAGGTTACCATGTACCATGGATGTTACCATATTACCATGGATGCCCACTCCTGACAAGTCTCTTAAGATTCCGTAACACAACGTTGTATCGTACGCCTTTTCCATATCGAGGAATATGGATAAGAAAAGCTGTTTGTGTACAAATGCGTCCCGGATATTTGCTTCTACACGTACAAGACGGTCAGTTGTGGAGTGCCCTTCTCTGAAGCCGCACTGATAGGGATCAAGGTTTTTGCTCAGTTCAAGGAAATGAATTAGTCGCCGATTAATCATTTTTTCAAATACCTTACAAAGGCAACTTGTCAGGGCTATCGGGCGGTAACTTGCCACTGAGGAAGAATCTTTGCCTTGTTTCAAAACCGGGATCACAATGGCTTATTTCCATGCAGTCGGAAGGTATCTTGCAGCCCAAATGGTGTTGAAAATTGTGACTAGTGTAACTTGGGTGTCTTTGTGTAAGTTTTTGATCATTTCATACATGATTCTGTCAGATCCCGGTGCAGAGCTCTTGCATGCGCTCAAGGCAGCTCTCAACTCGGCAATACTAAAAGGACAGTTGTATGGTTCACTCTGTCGACATTTTCTTATGAGTGGCTTGCATTCTTCTATTTGTTTATATTTCAGAAAGGATTGCGAGTAATGGTTGGCACTGGACACGCTCCCAAAGTGCTCCCCAAGTGAGTCCGCCTGATCTTGTAGGGTATCGCCTTGTGTGTTTACCAAAGGGAGTGAATATGCTTGTCGCCCTATTATCCTATTAACCCTGTTCCAGGCTTTGGCCTCATCAGTAAACGAGTTGATGCGCGATAGAAACTTCTGCCAACTTTCTCGGCTGGCCTGTCGGCGGGTTCGCCTGCCTTGGGATTTTACTTTTTTAAAGTTGCTAAGATTATCCGCAGCCGGAGAAGCGCGTAGCAACCCCCACGCCCTGTTCTGTTTTTTACAAGCGATCCTACAATCGTCTTTCCACCAGGGGACACGCCGTTTGCACGCCAAGCCATTTACTTCTGATATGAATTTAGATGGGACATCTATTATGAAGGCTGTAAAGAACTCCACTGCAGCATCAATTGCTAACGAAGACATGTCAGCCCATGAGATACTAGTAAGAGATCGAAATTTCTCCCAATCAGCTGTCTCAACCTTCCACCTAGGAGCGTATGGTGTATATTCGTTTTTTTAGGTGAACTTAGCCGTATAGGGAAGTGGTCGCTGCCGTGAGGGTTGTCGGTAACTTCCCATTCAAGTTCAGGCAGTACAGACGGGGAGACTATGCTAAGATCTATTGAAGAATAGCTCCTGTTTGCAAGAGAGTAGTATGTGTGTTCCTTCTTATTCAACAGGCACGCACCAAAAGAAAAAAGGAACGGTTCAATAAGACCTCTTCGCGCATTTGTACGACGGTCGCCGCACAGGTAGTTATGTGCATTGAAATCGCCAAGAACAACATAGGGTTCTGGCACTTCTATGAAGGACTGAAATTCATGTTTGCTTAATTTGTAATGTGGGGGTATATAAAGCGAGCAAATAGTGATATGTTTGTTTAGCAGAACAACTCGAACCGCCACTGCCTCAAGGGCCGTTCGTAGCTGTGAACGTTGACACGCTATGCTTTTTTAAATTACAATTGCAACACCGCCCATCATCGCGATCTTTGCGAAAAGTAACATACTGTCGAAGGAAAGTTTGTGTATCTTGATTTTAAGTGTGTTCCCTGTAAACACAGCCCTTTTGTATTGTGTTTATGGATGAGTTCTTGCACATCATCAAGATTCCTAAGAAGACCTCTGACATTTCATTGAACTATTTGTGTATTCATATTTAAAGAAAATTGGTGCTGTGTTTACGGAGCTGTAAAGGGCTCTGTAATCTAAGGGACGCCTTAGATTACAGAGCCCTTTCGAGGCCCTGTAATAGGGGTTTTGCCCTTTCTGAAGCGTTCGAGCGAGTCTCGGCGCTCCTTAGGCGTTTGGTGCACCTTGAGGACAGGTGTAGTTTCCATTGCCTCCTGTGAGACGCCAGACAAGCGCTCTTGCGAGCGAGAGGTTTTCCGAGAGAGTCCTACCCCGGAAGGCAAGACCCCTGCGCCCACCAGCCCGGTGGTCGATGGGGCTCCCTGAGGGATTTGGCTGCGCTGGCCGTTGCCAGCGCTGGAAGGGGCCTCGGAGTATGGGGCAGTCTCGGCTGCGCCCACCTTCGGGGTCGATGGCCCCGTCTGCTGGGTTGGAGGAGCAGCGCTGGCTGCAACCGCCGCGGGGGCAGATGGTGTAGCTGCCGACTCACTGCTTGTGGGTCGGACAGCCGCCGGATGCCGTTGTGACGCTGCCCCCTGACGCGCCACATCGGCAAAGGCTTTCTTGGGCAGGTACGATACCCGCCTGCGTGCCTCCTTGAAACTTATATTTTCCTTTACTTTAACTGTTACAATTTCCTTTTCTTTTTTCCAGGATGGGCACGTCCGCGAGTACGCGGCGTGCTGCCCATCACAGTTTACACAGTGGAGAGCATTCTCACAAGCTTCAGATGTGTGTTCGTGGGCACTGCATTTCGCACATGTTTGGCGGCCTCGGCAGCTCTGCGAACTGTGGCCGAAGCGCTGGCATTTGAAACATCGGAGTGGATTGGGCACGTACGGCCTGACACGGAGCTTGATGTATCCGGCCTCGATTGACTCGGGCAGGACACTTGAGCCAAAGGTGATTATTAGGTGCTAGGTTTGGATTTCTTTACCATCTCGCCTCATCTTTATTCTTCTGACATTGATAACATTTTGCTCACTGAAGCCCTCCAGGAGTGCCGCCTCAGTCAGCTCAAGCAAATCATCATGCGACACAACACCACCCGTGGTGTTCATTGTACGGTGCGGCGTTACTGTTATGGGGGTCTCCCCAAATGACACTAGCTTCTGTAGATTCTCATATTGTTTCAGATCGCGGAGCTCCAAGAGGAGGTCACCACTTGCCATCCTCGACACCTTGTAACCTGGACCAACAACATCAGTCAAGGACTTTGAGACAAGGAATGGTGAAATGGTTCGGACTGCTTTGTTTGGCTTCTCAGAGTGAATAACGTGGAAGCGGGGGAAATCCTGGATTTGGTGTCCAAGAAACTTGAAGACATCTTCGGTGCGCCCTCGTTTCTGAGGGCGATCAACAAGGGAGGGGAAGAAGTTTCCATGAGAATATGTATACATTCGGCAACAGCGCCGACCACCCATTACGGAGCCCAACGAGGGGACGCGGCAGAGCTTGCATACAAGTCTGCACGACGCCAGTCGTACGCCATCACTATAACCGAATATGGTGTACCCAAGGTTGGATAGCTACATAGGGTTAACCCTTGCCGCCAAGGAGAAAGGAAGTAAATAGAAGAGAGAAGGAGACAGGGAAGGACTAAAAGTGGAAGGGAAAGACGAAGGTTTCAGTAGAGAGAGAGACAGGAAAAGGCGACTACCGATTTCCCCCAGGTGGGTCAGTCCGGGGGTGCCGTCTATGTGAAGCAGGGGCCAAAGGGGTGTGTTGCCTCCACCGGGGGGCCTTCAAGGTCCAAACACCCAGCATTGGCTCAACCCCCAGAATCCTCCTTTCCCCAGACACGGCTAAGCCGCGCACGGCTACACGCGGGAGGGTCCAATCCTCTTGTGCTCGGGTACGTAGTTTCGCAACACACCAAACGCCTGCTGCCGCAGACGCCCTTGCGGGGGGCCAGTGAAATATTCCGTGAACAAAGAAGTTCTAGTGGTACTTCTCGTGCGCAGTTTGCATCTGCAGAAACAGTCGCCCACCAAGATTCCCTCAAATGGTGAAAGATGTATTGCTCGTTAATGCGTTAATCGTTTCGAAAATCAAAAGGTAAAAATTTAAGCGGGCCGTAATTGCATTTTGCACGAGTTTGTTTGTGGTGTATTACCGTGTTCAAGCTGCGCTGCTCTTTCAGTCTTATCTATGACTATGACTATGACAATTTATTTTAAGCAATAGAGGAATCGCCGGAACGTAATATATTCCAAAAAACATACAGCCCAACCTCAACGATGGTACCTGGCACCATCATGTCGGCCATAGTAGCGATAATGTCAAATATTGAAGAAAACAACTTTCCTCGGCCGATTTCAAAGGTGGCCCCGTCAGGCAGCGAAGCTCACCTTCCTGTTGCCCTGCTGACGGAGTTGCGCCCGTGCCATGCGCTCTACGTGCGGCCAATGCGCCAATACGACGAGGCTCGAAGCCTGGAGTGCTGGTGAGAGCACAACGCACGGATTGCCGAAGCGAGGTAGAGTGAGGACGAGATGCACCTCTAATGAGCCTGCCTGCAGTGCGGACGTGCTCTGTCCCACAGAGACTGCGCCAACGACTACTGCATACGCGCCCTTGCCGCTTAACTGCACGGTGTAGCCGCTAAAGTTGTCACGATGAATTTAAAGATGTGAAATAAACATGCGTCGATCTGTATGTCAATGTCTGCATTTTTGGCTCTGGTGTTCGGCTACTGCTTACGAGGTCACGGGTACGATTTCCAGCCACTTTTCTATGGAGGCAACCTGCAAGAATACTCGTGCACATGGATTTAGGTTCGCGTTGGAAAAAATCCTTTGCCGTCAGAATTAATCGAGAATCCTCTACTATGACGTCCCTCATAGCCCACTTGACGTTACCCTAACAATCTAACTTTATCTTTGTTTTTGCATATCACCCTAATTAATCGTGCTATTTAGCGCATTCTTTTTGCACTCGTATTCTTGTATTACTTTTCCACGACGTAACTGAACCCTTCTAGTCCGTCTTTAGCTTGGAGTAGCATACTCAAATTCGTACTCCTTTCTTATCGGAATGGCCAACAGCCCACTTCGCAACTTCTGCGGATGCAATGCAACAATCGCGCACCTTCTCTGCGTGTGCCCTCGTTTCAACCCCCAAAGAGTAGTCCTCTCAGCCACCCTAGACAAACTGGACAAGCGCCCAATGATAGAAAACAACGTCCTAACTGGCCTACGCGAACACCAGCGCGATCCGCTATGAAGGCGCTGCTGCGGTACTAAAAAGACACAGGACTTTCTGACAAATTGTGACCTTTCACTGTGTGGCGTAGGATTGTGCCGTGACACTGCTAACACTGGGAACGCCTTTGCAGGCTGCGTGACAATGCCCACAGAAACAGTTCGTATATATCGTGTGCGTGTACGTGTGTGTGCGTGCGTGTGCGTTCGTGTGTGTGTGTTTTCCACTATTCTTTATTTTTTTAATTATTTCTTTCTCTAACCTATTGCATCCCTTTGCCACTCCCCCAGTAAAGGGTAGCCAACAGGAGATACTCTCTGGTTAACCTCCCTGTCTTTCTTTTGCATTTCTCTCTCTCTCCCAACAGTGTGTGCTGCTCTTAAGACAAACGCAGAGTGCCAAAGACCAGAGAAACACAGGCGCCATTTGTGTACGCACCCCGCCGCGTGCTATTTACAACAGCACACAAATCTAGCTAGCCGCGCGGATACAACGGCTGCACAAAACAGCGGTGCTTGCATTCGAACGGCGCCCGCAGCAGAACATTCATTGGTCCCGGGAGAAGAAACGCGTTGTGATTTTTGCCGAAACACGGGCAACTGCTAAGAGCACATCGTTTTCTCGCTCGCAGCAGGCTCAGCAAAAGTCTATGCAAGCTCTGAAAGCGCGAGATGAAAGGGGCACGTGGTACAAGACAGAGAAGGGTTTAATGGGAGCCTCAGACGGCGGTCCCACCGATAGAAGCCGATCTCGCCGGCGCAAAGAGAACTCTTCTGAAGAACAAAAATAATCGTGAGACAGATGCGTCCGCATGCGCCTAATTACGCTCTCAGGCAGAGACCAAAGTCCCGGAAGCAAAGACGACACAAGCGGCTTTGTGGCGTCAGACGCATTGCCCCCTCCGGGCACAGCGCAAAGGGGGCGGCGCAAGCGAGCTGCTATCCTCAGGGAGGGTGTAGCATAACGTCGCAAGGAACGCGTGGAATGTCTTCCCAAGGAGCACCGTGGCGAGCTACCGTTGGTCCCAATCTTGTCGGCTTCCTCAACGTGAACGGCGCTGCTTACATAGGACAGGCAGAGAAAATAAACCGGCAGAAAGAGGCGACTTGATACCTCGCGAAATACATCGTCTCACGCACACCCTCGTAAGCAACTCAGCTGCCTTCACTGTTACTGTCTACAAGTCGCAGAAATAAGATGTACATGTTACACAGAAGGTCAACGATGTTGAATAGCTTCCGTCAGCCTCGGGGTTAACGCAGAAGCTAATCATGCGGCCCAAATTTGTAGGTGCCAATTTACACCAATCGTCTAACCATAGACGCATGAAATTATGTGTTTGTGTACATATCAGAAAGCTGATACCTGTATTATATGTAGAGGTATTGTTTGACTACAGACACAGGAGAAAACCGTTATTTTCTGCACCTATTGTCGTGGTTTATAATGAGTCTTGTTTCTTGGGAACAGGTTCTTTAGAAATAACCAGTCACATATAGACAGAATCTCGCACAGCAGCTGAATTTCAAGGACTTCCGTACACGTTATGTGTAGGCCAATTGCAGGATTCAATTGGTTAAGACCTTTTCATTAATCAAGTTTTTTTTAGTTGTCGTGTTTAGAACATATACGGTTAAACAACACGCGAAGCCTGATGTTGCGGCCATTCTAGTTTTCGAAATCTTTATAGCGTGGTTTACGCTTGAATTTCTCGCTGAAATCCCCCGCTTCCTCGTGGAAACGTAATGCGCGCAGCCATTGCTCCTTCATTGTTCGAGTGACACAGGGGCTGTAGCTCACTTGTTTAGGTTGTTTTCTTTCGCCTTGCCAGCTGATAAGCAGCTGCCCAGCTCTGGGGCATCGTCAATTTGGGGTCACATTGCCAGAAGTCGCTCACCTACGCCATGCTTTCCCCGGGCGTTTGTCGCGTGCGTGGGGCAAAGTATGGTTTCAAGGCTAACTTCCGCTACTGAATATCCCAAACCACGGCTGCGCTATTCGAGACGTGCCAGAGACCTCGCCCCGACCACTGAAGTGAATTGTGACTCGTTGCTTACATGTGGCAAGGAAATATTAGGTGTGCATTATAAGACGTATATTCTGTACGAAATGCAGGATCTTACTGAAAAAAGATACATAACAGACATCTCACTTCTGTTGTGTAGAATACCCTCTCTTTGTTTGCTTGTTAATTGTTCATCTATGCACCATTTATTTCTTGCTGCCTCGTTTCTGTATAGTACTGCGAACCAGTGTGAATGGCATGAGCCATGAATTGACAACATGGTTGGAGATATGCTTGTCGTTATCCTATTTTAGGGAACTAGGCGCTATCCACTGCTGTGACTCAGTAGCTGTAACGTTCTCCTGCTGAATACAAGGTCGAGGGTGCGATTCGCGAGCTCGATTTGCGGCAGCATTCCGTGGGAGCGGAATGCAACAATACTTGTGACCCATACCTTGGATGTACTTCAACGATGTCAGGTAGTCGAGTATAATTTGTAGCCCGCCACGGCGGCGTCTCTCGTATACCCACTGTGCAGCTTCGGGACATCGAAAGACACGATTTAACAGGACCCGAACAAGGCTGATAAATAAAGCAGACTCCATTGGCGGTGAAAAGTGGTATTGAGCTCTCGACTTCTTGCTACATTTAGCGTATCCCATATCTAGCCGCCGCGGTTGTTTAGTGGCTGTGGTGTTGCACTGCTAAGCACGACATCGCGGTATCAAATCCCGGCCGCGGCGGCCGCATTTAGATGGGGGCGAAATACGAAAACACCCGTGTACTTAGATTTAGGTGGACGTTAAAGAAGCCCAGGTGGTCTAAATTATTCCGGAGTGCCCTACTACGATGTGCCTCATAATCAAATCATGGTTTTGGCACGCGAAACCCCAGAAATCAGGGTATCACACATCGCTGGGAGGACACACAGTACTCCTTGAAACCTTGAAACAACTCCAGTGCTGCCATAAATACCCTAATAACAGTAACAAGGGTAATATGAAGAAGCCCGTAGCTACACGCATCAGGCGAGGCGTGCTATCTGCAGTGCCAGCCATTGGGAAGCAAAAATCGAAAGACATGACCGGTTAGCGAGCCCGCTACGGAGTAGAAACGTTGTCTTTACCCTGCAGGCAATCTCTATGCAAGAACCCACGAATCTCGCCGACATGCGAATGTATACATGTACTCAAGGAAGAGTGCGGCGCAGTTTCCCGACATAACGTCATTCTTATCTGAACTTTGTTGTGTATTCAGATAATAACTTAAAGCTGCGCGTGCCAAGCATCTGATGTAACGAAAACAATTTGTACATGAGCCGTTATTTTTAAAGGCCTTATTTTTGGATCGGACTCTACGTCCAGATGTGTTCACAACAATTACTCAGGCACACGCACTGCGCGTTATGCGTGCGTCCCTTCCTATCCCGCCCCGTCTTCGTGACTCCAAGTAATCGCTCGCCGCCTAGTGGCCGCGCCGAGAACAAGCCTATCCAGGTTCAGCCTTGAAGCGAAAGAGGGACTCCTATAATGACACGCCCTGAGATTAGTTCTCAAAGTGTGGTGATGCCACGACGAACAAGACTGTCGAAATAATTTCGACGTGTACTATTATTGGCGTCATTGCGGTGGAAAGACAGCAATGTATAATTTCTTCATTTCCCGAAAGAAAAAGTCAGCATCGGTGTGCTTGCGTCCCGACGGGTACACGACTCGGATCTCTTGTTGCATGCAGAGAAGCAGAGCGCTCAGCATGCGAGATGGACAGAGCGGTCTTTCATTGAGGAGAGCTATCACAGTGTCTGATGGTCCTTTACTACATCAAATTGGTGACCGTATTTGTGACCGAAATTTTGTTAAGAGCCCAGAGTATGGCTAAACACCCCTTTTCAATAACGGAGTAGTTTAGCTCTGCTTTCGTGAGCATGCGGCTAGCATAAGCAACGACATATTCATCACGACCACGTCTTCATTGGGCGAGAACCGCCCCAAGGCCGACTCCACTGGCTACATTTTGTGAGCATGAGTATGGACTTCACTTGAGGCAGAGGAGTCAGAGTGTCGCAGAATAGAAGGTGAAGTGAGCACATGGCGCAGGGCTGTGAATGCGACATCGCAGGCTTTCGACCAAGCGGATAGGGCCTTGTATCCAGCCAGAAGTCGAGTCAAAGGAGCGATCATCGTAGCGAAGTTTTTCATAAAGCGGCGAAACTAGGAGCAGAGGCCGACGCAGCTAAGTAGTTTCTTCAGGTTGGTGGGCTTGGAGAACTCCTTCACGGAATTTTGCCGGACCTGGAAGCACGCCTTCTTTGGGTACCAGTGGCTTTAGATGGTATGCTAGCGAGCAGGAAAAAAGCATTTTTTGAGGTTAAGCTGCAGGCCAGCCTTGGCAAGACAGCCTATACCTCTTAGTCGTTGGAGGTGAGTCAGAAATCATGTGACAAGAGAACGACATTATCTAGGCAGCAAAAACACGTATGTGTGCCACTTGAGACCGTGCAAGAATGTCCATCATGCGCTCGAAAGTAGCGGGCGCATTACATCGGCCAAGCGACATGACAGAAAACTCGTGTAATCCATCTGGTGTGACGAAGGCGTTGTCGAAGGGGTCTTTGCCAATATCCGGACCGCAAGTCCAAAGAGGAAAGGAACTCGGCACCTTGCAAACAGTGAAGAGCTTCGTCTATGCGCGGTAGGGTATATAAGTTTTTGTAAGTACTTTTGTTAAGATTTCTGTAATGAACACAGAGGCGAAGAGAGGCCATCTTTCTTCTTTACGAGGATGATTGGCGATCCCCACGGGCTATGGCACGGCTGAATCACGCAACGTAGAATCATATCGCTGACTTGTTCGTCGATGACATGGCGTTAAGAACCTGGGACACGATAAGGACGCTGCCGGAGTGGCGCGTGTGAACCGGAGTCGATGCTGTCCAACAATGTGGTGGTGCGGCCGAGAGAACGTTGATGACAGTCGAATGAGGCTCCAAGTTCGCGTAGCATGCTCAGAGGTTCCGCGCGTTGCGTGGTTGTAAAATCACCCGAGAATGACGTATCTAGGCACTCCAACAGCGGTCGAGTCGCACAGTCAAGCGCAGTGAGCGGTGACGAATTTGCGTCATCGGGAGCGTTTAAAAGCATTGAGGAAAATCACTGAGCGTAGCGGAGTCATTATACCCACATTTGTCTCGTCTACACACAATCTCCCCAGACAGTTATACGTCCCGGACATGTCCCTGGTGCAGCAACCACACAGCGTCACTCGCGCACATAACACACGAATGTACCGACCGTCCGGGCGACGCAATTTCGCCACGAGTCACAACACACACACTCACTACGTGGTCTTGGGAGGCGAGACTCTCCGAACTGGACCTGGGAAGCCAACTGGCGACCCTCGACCAGGCCCGGCGAGCCGCGATCGCCAGTGGAGCCCTGTCAGAGGGAACCACCCAGGAATAAACCGCGCAACGGTTTCTGCAATAATAAAGTTCCTCCTCCTCCTCCTCCGCGATTAAAGGTAATCGCAGGAAAGACACATTGCACACACATGCCACCAAAACCAGCACTGACGGCGATGACGGCAAAGGGCAATGGAAGAGAACGGTGACAGGTGAAGTGACATGGCGGGAATAGTACGGTTGCGTCACGTGTTGACGCGCAATATAAGGAGACGGCGGATGACTGAGAATAAATATCAGTAACGTCGGTAACAAGCATTTTTGTAGACATCACATGATGTGGTCTATGGCTTCACCGGAAAGAAGAAACTCCACCTCTGCACGATCACAGTCAATGATGGCAGTGTTGGACGAAAAGAAGCCCACACCTAGGATGGCATCATAGCAGCAGGACGGTAGCATAACGAACTCAACCAGATAAGCAGACTCCTCGATGACAACAAGTGCAGCGCAGGCTCCCAAAGGTTGGACAGTCCATGCACTGGCAGTACTCAAATACAGACCGGAAAGTGACGTCCTTACTTTCCAGATCCGTCAGCGAAGTCCTTCACTTAACACTGACATTGCTGCGCCTATATCGAGCAGTGTGAATGCTGGAAATCTTTCGACGTATACTTCAGTGAACTTGCTGGGTTATTTCGAAGCCTTTGGTACATCAAAGTGGGCGCAGGTCTCCTCTTGGGAAGTGCGACGCTTAGTTTCCCTGAGGCAGAGGGCTTGGACGACGTCTCATTGGTGAGATGGAGCGGCAGCATGGGTATGGTGAACTGCGAGCAGTGTTAATAATTGAGGTTGTATCCAGCGGCACAGGGGATTGTATCTGTCGAGGAGCGTAAGTGTTCATGCATCGGCGGTAATCATAAAAAGGCGGCGTACGGCATCGACAAAATTGGGCAGCGTGTCCTGGAATTCCATAACTGTAAAAAATTGGGTGGTTGTCTGGGGTCCGCCAAGGATCTCGCTGGCGTGGTAACTATGGTGCAAGTGGCGGGAAGGGAATCGGGGGCGGTCGCGCAACTGCTAGGAGGGAAGAACGTGGAGCGAAGTGAGGCCTTGCAGTGACGTCAAGGGCGCCGCCACGGTAGCCTATTGAATGGCAGCTGTTAGGCACTCGGCGACTTGCTTGTCGATGGTAGTCTGCGTAAAAGGTACCAGTTAAACAGCCGAGCCACTTCTATACGCACAAACTCCTTTACCTTGTGCATTAGAGGGGATTCATCAACACCTAGCGTCAGACCTGAGAAACATGCAAATTCTGAGGGCCGATGTCGTGTGACTACTCACTGCCTTCAAGTTAGTCGTAACTCTAGTACAGCGCAATGACGACAGACACTATGGTCGGGTTTCGGGAGACCAACACCTGGGAGACGTCATCCTCAATTCCCTTGAGGATATACCATATTTTATCGGCCTCCGGCATCCTTGCGTCGACTCGGTTGTACGATTAATGTATTTGATATAGCTGGTGAAATTGTCACCTGGTTGCTGGGTGCGTCGGCGTAGGCGTTGTTCGCCCTGACGTTTACAGACAGCATGGCGACCAAAACACTTCCGTGAAGTTAAGCTTCAACATTGACTACCTGGATGTCAGATTCGTGGTTTCTATACCACAAATGTGCAACGTTGCTCAAGTAGAAAATTACGCTATTGAGCTATGCTGTTTTGTCACAGTGGTTGTGCGCACGGGCTCCTTTGCATGAGGCGAGCTATTCCTCGATGTCGTGATCTCCGATACCCGCGAAAATCGCAAGATCCCGCTGACGCTGCACGCCGGAACCGATAAGGGGAGGTGCCATGGCTGCAACTTGCTGGACTGGATCTTCCCGCATGGTCCGAGAAGGCTATTGGCTGGATCGTTAGGCATGCGTTAGGCATGCGTTAGGCATTGAAAGATTCGGCTTCGAAGTTCCAGCATTGATGGAGTCGCACTCCGAATATCCACAAATTTTCACGGTGTTTATTGATAGGGTACGCAAGAAGGGAGGCATAAAACTCGGTGCGGAGGTTTCGCCTAGCGGGAAGCCAGAGCCTACCCCGGGCGTTAACGCTGGTGATGCGCCCGGCAGATTGCCAGTTCTTCGTTACAAGTTGAATAATAAATGCACGTCCTGCTGCTACGTCCTAAACGCGACACGCAAGTTGCACCTGGGTACCGCGTACACAGAACACAATAGGCAAATCGGAAAATGCAATATGTTTTTGTACGCTATTCCAAGACGCCAAACACGTCGCACCGAACTAAATACGTTACTGAAAAGGCATACAGGTACCACATTGGAAGCCTTTCCAGAGAACTCAAAAGCCACTTATGAAAAAAAAACTGTGTGAATTTAACATCATACTCATCAATTCATAATCAGCAATTGCTACGAACGGGTGGATGTACGATATTCCCTTTATTAATCAAAATCATCATCAGCCTATTTTATGTCCACGGCACAACGAAGGCCTCTCCCTGCGATCTAAAATTACTCCTGTACTGAGCCAACTCATACAACTTGCGCCTTCAAATTTCACAATTTCATCACCCCACCTTGTTTTCTGCCGTCCTCAACTTCGCTTCCCTTCTCTTGCCACCCATTCTGTAACTATAATGGTCCACTGCTTTTCTATCCTACGCATTACATGGTCTGCCCAGCTCCATTTTTTTTCTCTTTATGTCAATTAGATATCGGATATCCTCGTTTGCTCTCTGATCCACACCGGTCTCCTCCTCTCTCTTAACGTTACGCCTAACATTCTTCGTTCCATCCCTCTTTGTCCGGTCCTCGCCTTGTTCTCGACCTTCTTCGTCAGCCTCCATGTTTCTGCCCATATGTTAGCACCGGCAGAATGCAGTGATTGTACACCTTTCTTTTCAATGATAGTGGTAAACACCCAGTCAGGATCTGGCAATGCCTGCCGTATGCACTCCAAGCCGTTTTTATTCTTCTGTAAATTTCCATCTCATGATCAGGGTCCCCTATGAGTAATTGACCTAAGTAAACGTATTCCTTCACAGACTCTAGAGGCTGACTGGCGATCTTGAAATCTTGTACCATTGCCCGGCTAGTGATCATTATCTTTGTGTTCTGCATATTAAGCTTCAACCCAACTTTTATACTCCCTCTCTTAAGGTTCTCAATCATTTGTTGTAACTCGTCCCCAGTGTTGCTGAACAGGACAATGTCATCTGAAACCCGAAGGTTGCTGAGATATTCGACGTTAAACCTCACTCCTAAGCCTTCCTAGTTTAATAGCTTGAATACTTCTACGAAACACGCAGTAAATAGCATTGGAGAGGTTATGTCTCCTTCTCTAAGTTCATTCTATATAGGTATCTTTCTATTTTCTTGCGGAGAATTAAGGTACCTGTGGAATTCCTGTAGATATTTTCCTAGATATTTACGTAAGTCTCCTGTACTCCTTGATTACGTAATACCTCTATGACTGCTGGTATCTGTACTGAATCAAATCATTTTCTTTAATCTATGAAAGCTATGTTGATGGGCTAATTTTACTTTGCGTATTTCTCGATTAGGTACAAATTGAAGGTCGTACAGGTCTACGCCCCTACATCCACTCATGATGACCAGCAATTCGAAAGCTTCTATGAAGACGTGGAATCGGCGATGGGTAAAGTCAAAAGAAAATACGCTATACTGATGGGCGACTTCAATGCCAGGGTAGGCAAGAAGCAGGCTGGAGACAAGTCAGTGGGAAAATATGGCATAAGTTCTAGGAATATCAGGGGAAGTTATTAGTAGAGTTTGCCGAACGGAATAATATGCGGATAATGAATACCTTCTTCCGCAAGCGGGATAGCCGAAAGTGGACGTGGAGGAGCCCTAATGGCGAGACTTGAAATAAAATAGACTTTATACTCTGCCCTAACCCTGGCATCATACAAGATTTATTTATTTATTTATTTATTTATTTATTTATTTATTTATTTATTTATTCATTTTAAATACTTTCAAGGCCCGTAGGCGCTACAAAAAGGAGTGGTACATATACACAGAAAAAGAATGCAGATCAATGAATAAAATATTTGCTAGTTGGCATGGAAAACAGCAGTCTTGAACCTCGATGAGTCTATAATAGTAGCGACCGATGCGGGGAGGCGGTTTCAGTCATTGCAGGTGTGAGGTAAAAAAGAGTAATAGTACGCGTTCGTGCGACAAGATGGCACGAAAACTCTATGAAGGTGATCGCTCCGGGATGAAAAGTAGGAAGGAGGAGTAAGAAGTTTTTCTGTTAATACCGGGTTGTGGTAAATTTTGTGGAAAAGGCAGAGGCGACTGTGTGCACGACGTACTGAAAGTTCTGGTATGTTAAGGGTTTGCTTCATGAGTCTTACGCTAGCATGACGAGATTAATTAGAATAAAGCGGGACGCGCGGTTCTGAATGGCTTCGAGGGAGAGGGTTAGTGATACTTGAGGAGGATCCCAGATGGCCTAGGCATATTCTAATTCTGATCGAACAAGTGTTTTGTAGGGCGTCAGTTCTAAAGATGCAGGAACGGCGTAAAAGTTTCTGCGTAGAAAGGTGTGATTAGTGTGAAGTTAAAATTCAACATGCTTGTGCTATGATAGATCGTGAGTGATGTAAAAGCCGAGATACTTGTAAAAATTAACTTGACACAGAGGAGCGCTATTCAGGAAATACACGCGTGTGTCAGTATTGTTAGAGTGGCGTGATATGCGCATATATTTACATTTATTTACGTTTAGTTTCATGTTCCACGCATTGCACCATATAGATAAATTGTTAAGGTCTTCTTGTAGTTTAGTGGAATCGGCGGGGTCACTAATCTTATGATATATTACGCAGTCATAAGCAAACAGGTTAATTGAAGGCGATTTCACGCAGTCAGGCAGATCGTTAATATAAATTAGAAAGAGCAGAGGCACGAGGACGGATCCCTGCGGGACCCCTGATGTAACCGATGAAAAAGCAGAGGAAGCGTTATTGGCAGTTACGTACTGAGTTCGATTGGACAGGAAGTCCTTAATCCAGGCTAATACTAAAGAATCAATGTTAAGCTGATTAAGTTTAAGGTTTAGTAGATCGTGTATTACGGTATCAAAGGCCTTAGCATAGTCCAAGAAAATACAGTCAACGTCAAAGTTATTGTCAGATGCAGAAAAAAGATCATTAGTAAAGCAAGCTAGTTGGGTTTCGCACGAGTACATTTTTCTGAAGCCATGTTGACAGGAATGAAAGAATGAATTGGTTTCCAAAAATTCAACAAGGTGAGAGTAAATGATGTGTTCCAAAAGTTTGCAAGGGATGCTTGTCAATGGAATGGGACGGTAGTTATCGGGATCATGCGCATGACTTTGAGACTGGAACCACCTTACCTTTCTTCCAGTCACGCGGGAGCGAAGAATACTGCAACGACTGAGCAAAAATTTTAGAAAGAATAACAGACGAAAACACCTCAGTGCATTTCAATATTTTTGAATTAATACTATCAGGCCCACTCGCAGACGAAATCTGCAGATTATTGATTAGCCGGCTAATACCAACCCAGTCAATTATTATGGGATCCATCACAGGGAAGTTTGAACTTGGTGCACTCGGTAAATTTACGATTATATTGGCATTGAGGAAAGAGACAAACGCCTCATTCAAAACGCTGCAACATTGATTAGGTGGAACACTGGTGCCATCAGGGTAAGTTAAATGTATAATGTTTGTTTTAGTGCCATTAACAACAATCCAAAACTTGAGCGGACTCGTTTGAAGAAACGAGGGCCGTGTAACATTCAAGAAGGTAGTTTTAGCGTTACTAGTCATTTGGATGTACTCAGTTTCCACTTGACGGTACGTTGACCGATGAGCGGGGAGATTTGATTGCTTGGCCCGGCGGAATAACCGTTTCTTTTTTTTTGCGCAGGCGTTTAAGAGAGTTGTTGAACCATGGTGATCTAGTGTTTGAGGGTATCTTTCGTTGTGGTATATAACTGTCAATTAAAGATAGAGGTTTATTTTTGAAAAGTTGCCAGTTATCCCTAACTGGAGCGTTCGTCAAAACCGGGGATGTAAGCAGCTGTGAATGATTCCATTTCTGCCGTGATAGAAGCCGTATCGGCGTGCTTGTAGTCGCGAACAACCTTAAAGCTCTTTTTAGTAGAAACATGGCCACGCAAAGTGAAATGAATAATCAAGTGGTCACTTAAACCAGGGATATAAGTAAGTTTGGAAACCAGATCAAGTATAGTAGTAAAAATGAGATCAAGGATATTAGCGGAAACTGCACTAGTACGAGTAGGTTAAATTATGGGGTTTTACGTGCCAAAACGACTTTCTGATTATGAGGCACGCCGTAGTGGAGGACTCCGGAAATTTTGACCACCTGGGGTTCTTTAACGTGCACCTAAGTACGAGTAGGTTCATCAACAAGTTGTGCGAGGTTGAAATCGGAACAAACACCACGAAACTGTGCGCATTCCGAAGAATTTTTTGTGATAGTGGCGGTACCACTGTGCCATGAGATGTTTGGAAGGTTGAAATCTCCCAACAGAAAAAAAAGGCAATGTGGGGTATCGCGTAACTATATTATTTAAGACGTCATGATGTTCATCACAGAAAGAACGGGGTGCAGTTGGGGGTCTGTAACATACGCAAGAAATGCAATCCCTACTGTAAATGGTAATACGCACGCACACCACGTCTAAAGCTGACACGACTGGGACACTTGACGAAGGAAACTCTTCATTAACAGCGATCAAGACACCCCCACCGATACGAACATCGCGGTCATATCGATAAATAACGTCTTTCTTTTCACAGTCAAAGATTTCACTGCTTTGAACTTTTGCAGAAAGCCATGTTTCGGATAGAATAACAATATCAGCGGAACATGAATCAATACGAGCTGAGAGTGCCGCTCGCTTATTGAGCACACTACGTGCATTGCTAAAAAGAAGAGACACATCATTTGCGTGGCGGGAAGATAGCTACGCAGACGAATTGCCAGTATTGCTTATAGGTGAATTGCGATTACCATGTGACTCACGAGGTGAGTAAACTTCACAAACGTTATCAGTGGATGCGCAGTAGATGTAGCGCTTTTTGTTGATGATAAGTTTGTTAAAGCGCAGTGAAAAAGGTTGCCCGCTAGATATTCCGTATTCAATTAGTTTTTTTTCGTGACAAGCGTGTTGATCTGCAGAAATCTTCGCCTACAGAGATGCCAGCTGTTTTCAGCTTAGCTTTCTGAGAATGAACTAACTCTTTGGTTTTAAAATACGCAAACTTGACGATAACTGGGCGTGTCTTTAATTGCACAAAGGAACCCAGCCTGTGCGCTCTGTCGATCATATTATCGGTAACGTCGAAGCTTAGATGACGCGACAGCAGATATTTAATACAGTCTTCGGACTGTGCCCACGTCTCGTTAGCATTGTCAGATATGCCATAAAATAATAAATTGTCCCTTCGAGACCGATCTTCCAATTTGTCGAGCCTTGAGTTGAGTACGGCACCTTTAGTTCTAACAGTTTCATGAACAAGGCGGTTAATTTCAGTTGGCGCCGACGCATTTTCAATAGATTCAACAACAGATTCTAAAGTTACCAATCTTTCTGTAAGATCTGAGACTTTTTGCGTAAGTGCCCCTTGGTTTTCCTTTAACTCGGCCAAAGATTCCATTACTTCCGTATGACGCTTGTCAAATTTTGTTGACAAGGCAGTAATGGCATCAAGCAGTTCCTTGTGCGATTTGCTAGGGTCAGGATAGGGAAGTGCAGGGTTTTGTTCTACGTCACCGCTTAGCATCAGAAGTTTAACGACAAATATACAGCTGTTCAAGGTATCGCAAACAACACTTGGGCATGGGAAGAGCAAGAGACACCGGTTGCTTGAACGTTTACAATAAAGAGACGGGGCTGCACCAACCTGCATATGAAAGCAGAAGGGGATTTTGAGCAACAACATCGTCGCTGCTCTCCCGTGCCCACTGAAGGCGTAAAGCCAATGTAAATCCTTTAAATCCCGGCGGCAAGATGCTGTCGGTGGCAGTGCTCATGCCGTGCTTGACCATGATAGCAAGATGGCACCAGGGCAAAGCTCGTACTGGACATAATCGCTCGATGTCGCCGAAGGTATCAAGAGCGGTGATGATAACGCCAACGGCGTCGATGCAGGAGCAGTTGGTCCAACCGCAAGCGCAGGCGCGGATAGCCATCCTAAGAATAAGGCGATGAACTGCATATGAAAGCAGAAGGGAATTTTGAGTGACAACATCGTCGCTGCTCTCCCGGCTCACTCCCGGCCTGTAAGATGTGGACGTGCTCGGCAAGGTGGTGCGCTGTAGTGACCATAGGAAGGTAAGAACTCGAATTAGCCTAGATTTGAGGAGGGAACGGAAGAAACTGGTACATAAGAAGCCTACCAATGAGTAAGCGGTAAGAGGGAAAATGGAGGAATTCCGGATCAAGCTACAAAATAGGTATCCGGCTTTAACTCAGGAAGAGGACCTTAATGTGGAAGCAATGAACGACAATCTTATGGGAATCATTAGGAGTGTGTAATAGAACTTGGTGGTAACTTGGTTAGACAGGATACTGGTAAGCTATGGCAGGATACGAAAGATCTGATTAAGAAACGCCACTGAAAACCTATGAAAGCCTCTAACCCTACAGCTAGAATAGAAATGGCAGAAATTTCCAAGTTAATCAACAAGCGCAAGACAGCTGACATAAGGAAGTATAATATGGATAGAATTGAGCATGTTCTCAGGAACGAAGGAAGCCTAAAAGCAGTGAAGAAGAAACTAGGAATAGAATAGGCAACACTCATATGTATGCGTTAAGAGACAAAGCGGCAATACCATTACTAATATGGATGAGATAGTTCAAGTGGCTGAGGAGTTCTATAGAGATTTATACAGTGCCAGTGGCACCCACGACGATAATGCAAGAGAGAATAGTCTAGAGGAACTAGACGTCCCACAAGTAACGCCGGATAAAGTAAAGCAAGCCTTGGGACTATTGGTGGGCAGATTGTTCTAGAAAAACTGGCCATTCTGTATACGCAATGCCCCATGACCTTGAGCGTACCGGAATTTGAAAGAACGCCAACATAATCTTAATCCATAAGAAAGGGGACGCCAATGACTTGAAAAATTATAGACCGATTAGCTTACTGTCCATTGCCTACAAAGTATTTACTAAGGTAATCCCAAATAGAATCAAGAACACCTTAGACTTCTGTCAACCAAAGGACCAAGCAGGATTTCGTAAAAGCTATTCAACAATAGACCATATTCACACTATCACTCAGGTGATAGTGAAATATGCGGAATATAACCAACCCTTATATATAGCTTTCATTGATTACGACAAGGCGTTTGATTCAGTCGAAACCTCAGCAGTCATGGAGGCATCACGAAATCATGGTGTAGACGAGCCGTACGTAAAAATACTGAAAATTATTTATAACGGCTCTATAGCCACCGTAGTCCTCCATAAAGAAAGCAACAAAATCGCAATAAAGAAAGGCGTGAGGCAGGGAGATAAGATCTCTCCAATGCTATTCACAGCGTGTTTACAGGAAGTATACGGAGACTTGGATTCGGAAGAATTGGGGATAAGAGTTAATGAAGAATACCTTAGTAACTTGCGATTCGCTGATGATATTGCCTTGCTTAGTAACTCGGAGTACCAATTGCAATGCATGCTCACTGACCTGGAGAAGCAAAGCAGAAGGGTGGGTCTAAAAATTAATCTGCAGAAAGCTAAAGTAATGTTTAACACTCTCGGAAGAGAACAGCAGTTTACGATAGGTAGTGAGGCACTGGAAGTGGTAAGGGAATGCATCTACTTAGGGCAGGCAGTGACCGCGGATGCGGATCATGAGACTGAAATAATCAGAAGAACAAAAATGGGCTGGAGTGCATTTGGCAGGCATTCTCGTAGGCATTCTCCGATCATGAACAGCAGGTTGCCATTATCCCTCAAGAGAAAAGTGTATAACAGCTGTGCCTTACCAGTACTCACCTACGGGGCAGAAACCTGGAGGCTTACGAAAAGGGTTCTATTTAAATTTAGGACGACGCAACGAGTATAGAAAGAATGATGGGTGTAACGTTAAGGGATTAGAAAAGAGCAGATTGGGGGGTGAGGGAACAAACGCAATTTAATGACATCTTATTGGAAATCAAGAAAAAGAAATGGGCAAGGGCAGGACGTCTAATGAGGAGGGAAGATAACCGATGGTCATTAAGGGTTACGGACTGGATTCGAAGAGTAGGGAAGCGTAGCAGCGGGGGGCAGAAAGTAAGGTGGGCGGATGACATTAAGAAGTTTGCAGGGACAACATGACCACAATTTGTACATGACCGGGGTAGTTGGAGAAGTATGGGAGGGGCTTTTGCTCTGCAGTGGGCGTAGCCAGGCTGATGGTGATGATGATGATTATGATGACAGTAATTTCTCGATTAGCTGATTGATGACACGGATGTGATCCATTGCAGAGTACCCCTTCCAGAAGCCAGCCTCTTCTAACGGTTGGCTGAATTCCAGTGTTGCCCTTATTCTATTGGAAATTATCTTGGTGAATATCTTATACAATATTGGAAGTAAGCCAATGGGCTTACTGCCAGTATTGTTCAATTCTTTAATGTCTCCGTCTTGTTGATTAATATAATGTTGGTATTCTTCCAGTTCTTTGGGACCCTCGATGTTGTGAGACATTTCTGATATAGGGTCTCAAGCTTTTCAAGGATGATGCCTCCTCTATCTTTGATTAAATGGACTCTAGTTTCATCGCCTCCTGGCACTACTCACCGGTTCATGTCTTGCGAGGCCCTTCTAACTTCATCACTAGATATAAAAGGAGCCTCTGCATCCTGTTTAATACTACTTCGAATGGAAGTTGCGTGGCTGCTCTGGGTGCTGTACAGGTGAGTATAGAATGCTTCTGATGCTTTTACTACATCCTCGAAACTGCCGATGATATAACCCTGCTTTAACAACTGGTGCCTAATTTAGCCAAAATTTCGTTTGCAAGTGATGTTTGCCGTTGCCTGGCGACCTTCGCTAATTTTATGTCAGGCATTTCGATTGTCTGTCATTGGTTTTACACTTATTTGTGTAGTTAAAAGCGTTTTTATGAAAACCGACCCTGAACTGCATGACGCAGATGTGCCTTTCTGCATTAGGAGTTGAGGTGAAACCAGTGCCATCTGCGTCAACAGATCTTAGTCCCTTGGTGCAGAGAGCACAAATTTCAATCAACGTGGTGGCGCTTCTCCAGGGCGTGAAGACATAAGCTGAAGGACACCGAGAAATGCTAGCGAATACCGTCAGAATATGTACTTCAGGACGCGAAGCAAATTTAGGTGCCCTGAATTTTCCTATATGGAACGATTACAGCTGTCACCATCCTAATACAAAAGTTCATCATCATCATCATCATCAGCCTGGTTATGCCCACTGCAGGGCAAAGGCCTCTCCCATACTTCTCCAACTACCCCGGTCATGTGCTAATTGTGGCCATGTTGTCCCTGCAAACTTCTTAATTTCATCCGCCCACCTAACTTTCTGCCGCCCTCTGCTACGCTTTCCTTCCCTTGGAATCCATTCCGTAACTCTTAATGACCATCGGTTATCTTCCCTCCTCATTACGTGTCCTGCCCATGTCCATTTCTTTTTATTGATTTCAACTAAGATATCATTAACTCGCGTTTGTTCCCTCACCCAATCTGCTCTTTTCTTATCCCTTAACGTTACACCTATCATTCTTCTTTCCATAGCTCGTTGCGTCGTCCTCAATTTGAGTAGAACCCTTTTCCTAAGACTCCAGGTTTCTGCCCCGTAGGTGAGTACTGGTAAGACACAGCTATCATACACTTTTCTCTTGAGGGATAATGTCAACCTGCTGTTCATGATCTGAGAATGCCTGCCAAACGCACCCCATCCCATTCTTATTCTTCTGATTATTTCAGTCTCATGATCCGGATCCGCAGTCACTACCTGCCCTAAGTAGATGTATTCCCTTACCACTTCCAATGCCTCACTACCTACTGAAAACTGCTGTTCCCTTCCGAGACTGTTAAACATTACTTTAGTTTTCTGCAGATTAATTTTTAGACCCACCATTCGGATTTGCCTCTCTAGGTCAGTGAGCATGCATTGCAGTTGGTCCCCTGAGTTACTAAGCAAGGCAATATCATCAGCGAATCACAAGTTACTAAGGTATTCTCCATTAACTCTTATCCCCAATTCTTCCCAATCCAGGTCTCTGAATACCTCCTGTAAACACGCTGTGAATAGCATCGGAGATATCGTATCTCCCTGCCTGACGCCTTTCTTTATTGGGATTTTGTTGCTTTCTTTATGGAGGACTACGGTGGCTGTAGAGCCGCTATAGATGTCTTTCAGTATTTTTACATACGGCTCGTCTACACCCTGATTCCGCAATGCCTCCATGACTGCTGAGGTTTCGACTGAATCAAACGCTTTCTCGTAATCAATGAAAGCTATATATAAAGGTTGGTTATATTCCGCACATTTTTCTATCACCTGATTGATAGTGTGAATATGGTCTATTGTTGAGTAGCCTTTACGGAATCCTGCCTGGTCCTTTGGTTGACGGAAGTCTAAGGTGTTCCTGATTCTATTTGCAATTACCTTAGTAAATACTTTGTAGGCAACGGACAGTAAACTGATCGGTCTATAATTTTTCAGGTCTTTGGCGTCCCCTTTCTTATGGATTAGGATTATGTTAGCGTTTTTCCAAGATTCCGGTACGCTCGAAGTCATGAGGCATTTCGTATACAGGGTGGCCAGTTTCTCTAGAACTATCTGCCCACCATCCTTCAACAAATCTGCTGTTACCTGATCCTCCCCAGCTGCCTTCCCCCTTTGCATAGCTCCCAAGGCTTTCTTTACTTCTGCCGGTGTAACCTGTGGGATTTCAAATTCCTCTAGACTATTCTCTCTTTCATTATCGTCGTGGGTGCCACTGGTACTGTATAAATCTCTATAGAAGTCCTCAGCCACTTGAACTATCTCATCCATATTAGTAATGATATTGCCTGCTTTGTCGCTTAACGCATACATTTGATTCTTGCCAATTCCTAGTTTCTTCTTCACTGCTTTTAGGCTTCCTCCGTTCCTGAGAGCATGTTCAATTCTATCCATATTATACTTCCTTATGTCAGCTGTCTTACGCTTGTTGATTAACTTCGAAAGGTCGGCCAGTTCTATTCTAGCTGTAGGGTTCGAGGCTTTCATACATTGGCGTTTCTTGATCAGATCTTTCGTCTCCTGCGATAGCTTACTGGTATCCTGTCTAACGGAGTTACCACCGACTTCTGTGGCACACTCCTTAATGATGCCCACAAGATTGTCGTTCATTGCTTCAACACTAAGGTCCTCTTCCTGAGTCAAAGCCGAATACCTGTTCTGTAGCTTGATCTGGAATTCCTCTATTTTCCCTCTTACCGCTAACTCATTGATCGGCTTCTTATGTACCAGTTTCTTCCGTTCCCTTCTCAGGTCTAGGCTAATTCGAGTTCTTACCATCCTATGGTCACTGCTGCGCACCTTGCTGAGCACGTCCACATCTTGTATGATGCCTGGGTTAGCGCAGAGTATGAAGTCTATTTCATTTCTAGTCTCGTCGTTCGGGCTCCTCCACGTCCACTTTCGGCTATCTCGCTTGCGGAAGAAGGTATTCATTATCCGCATATTATTCTGTTCCGCAAACTCTACTAATAACTCTCCCCTGCTATTCCTAGTGCCTATGCCATATTCCCCCACTGCCTTGTCTCCAGCCTGCTTCTTGCCTACCTTGGCATTGACATTGGCAATACAAAAGTTACCATCTATCTATCTATCTATCTATCTATCTATCTATCTATCTATCTATCTATCTATCTATCTATCTATCTATCTATCTATCTATCTATCTATCTATCTATCTGGCTTTGTTTTTCAGCATGGAGGCTTATCTGCCAAATATACTCACTCTGACAGTAATATGGTTAGGTTAGTGCAAGGAACTGCCTCTGCGTCCCTGGGCCCCCTGATAGTTCCTGTCGTGGTCCTATTGGCCCACACTAACCTGTCATGCAGTGTTGTTGCTCTGCTACACAAAGCATTCAAAGTGTAACTCTGCTGCTATGTTATGGAGTAAGATGCGCAACAATGTGAAGAAATGGCCCGACAACAAATAGTGTCAGTCGCAAGAAATTTTATTCAACGTGAACAGTTACTTTAAGATGCCACAGCCAGCAAACACATATGCGTGCTGGAAGCATTTCGCACAAGAAGGAAAATTAAATCGTCATATACTTGAACACACAGTATAAAAATTCATCCTACCACTGCGGAGCGCCAAAAAGCGTATAGCCGGCACAACTTTATCCTTCTCTTCTTTCCCTTTCTCTATATTTAATGTAGTGTGCATCCAATCACTCGCGTGCCAGCGGATCTTTGATTTCTTCTAGTTTGCGGATGTTGGAAAAACTTGGCTCACATTTGAAGGAATCACAGTGCTGGTTGGTTGGTTGGTTGGTTGGTTGGTTGGTTGGTTGGTGGTGGTGGTGGTGGTGGTGGTGGTGGTGGTGGTGGTGGTGGTGGTGGTGGAAAACTTATAATGGCCTTATATACAAGAGAGAATTGCGGAAGGCCTTAAGGGCCAACCCCTAAAAAAATATAGAAGGGGTCCCTAGTCCGGAATCTATGTGGCTTCCGCAGCACCCGGGCCTTCGCCAGCAGATCTCTTTGGCTCTCTATGGTAGAGCAGCCGAGCAGGGCATCCAGTTAGGGTTTAATGGCGCAAAGGCTACTCATGCCATGCTGCGCCAGTCACAAGACAATAGAAAACGCTACTTTAAAGCAGGTAAACCTGCTTTACATTATCTATAATTGGTCTATCACTAGTCTCTAAAAAGTGAAAAGGGTTAGTAAACGGCACTAGAAGGTCATCTGCCAGTAATAGGACAGGTTGTAAAGGTATATGTAAATTATGTAAATTGTGTAAAAGCTTCGGTCTCTGTGTTTCAAAGTGCGGACATGTCATAAGGATATGTACCACTGTGAGAGGTTCATAGCATTTTTAGAAAGTACGCGGGTTTTCTTTGCGGATTATAAAATTGTGTGTCAGATGTCTGTGTCCAATCCGGAGTCGACATAGGACTACCTCATAGAACCGTTGCTGGTGACTGCACGACTTCCACTCTCGCCAATTACTGGTTTGGTAAGATGAAGCTTGTTGCCTATACAATGGTCCCATTCTTGTTGCCATTTTGACATCAAGGCCTTCCTAATCACAGTGATACTATGTTTATATGGAAGCGCCGCACGTCCACGTATTCTTTTGTTTTGGAGCCATCAGTGCAAAATTCCATGCAATTTTGATATTTGTCCTGAAGAGCGCGGAGTTCTTGCATGATGTGTTGGTGCGGGGCGTCATTTTTCTTTAGAGGTACCTATGCCCAGTCACATAACTGTATGAATTCGCACTACGGTGGTAGTCGTTGTGGCGTTTTAGCAACCTGAAGGAGCTCATCAGGAATGTCAGAATTGTGACAGTATTCCTCATATCGCTGAAGAAGAGGTCTAACCATGTTTGGTTTATTTGTGTAGTGTAAGCGTGAGTTTCACTGTGTGACGATGTTGTAGCATATGTCTTGTGGTGAGCACTGGATTCTGAGTATGTATGAAAAACTTAATAGCACTCTGCGATGCTGTAAAGCCTTCGCAGTTTGCCAATTTCGATGCACGACATGTAATTTGTAGATCATCCACATATAATGAGTGCATTACAGAGGTTGGACTTACATTATTGACTGAGTTCGTTTTCACCATAAACAGTGTTGTGCTGAATACACATCCCTGCGGCCCACCATTTTCCTGAATGAATACGCGTGACAGCACCGTTTCTAAACGCACTTGAAATGTTCGGTCGGACATGAAATCCGCTAGACATTTGATCATTCTACCCCGGATCCCTAAATCCGTTAAGTCCATTAGAATATCAAACCTCCATTTTGTGTAGTACGCCTGTTCTAGATCGAAGAAAACAGTGAGACAGTATTGCTTGTGCATAGAGGTCGCACGAATATCGTGTTCAAGCTGGGCTAGGTGATCTGTTGTAGAGTAACCTTTCTTGTAACCATACTGATCGTTATCCAGCAGGTAAATTTTATGTTTACAATGGCTTCATAAGACTTTGCAAGACAACTTGTGAGTGCTATAGGTCTGTATCTAGTGGCTGATGTAGGATGCTTTCCAGCTCTCAAGAAAGGGATTATGATGGCTTTCTTCCAGTGATTCGGCAGTTTTCCCGTTTACCAGATTATGTTAAACAAAGCGAAACACGGTTTCAACTGCTTTACGGGATAGGTGAGGGAGCATTTCGTAATCTACTCTGTCCATAACAGGCGCTGTATTTCTTTTTTGCCAGTAGTGAGTGCTCTGTTGATTTCCGGGAGTGTCAAGGGGGCATTATACGATCTCTGAATTTCCTGTGGTTGGAAGCTTTAGTTTTTCTGCTGATTGCTTATATTTTTGAAATGTAGCAGAATAATTTACTGAGGTTGAGATGTCATGGAAATGCAGCCCTAACATGTCTGCTTGTTCTCCTAAATTTGTTTGCGTGCCTGGGGGTGCGTGTATAGGAATAGTGTAAGGACCGTAGTCGCCTCTAAACTTACGAAGCTGATCCCACATTCTTTTGAATATTATCGAGCTAATTATGGACGATACATAGGTTTTCCAGGACTGTCTTTCGGCTTGTCTGCGTGTGTACCTGGATTTCGCTTTTGCTTTTTTGAAAGAGAGTAGATTATCTTGCGTTGGGGGGGGGGGGGTACCGCCGAAATATACCCCACACTTTGTTTTGTAATTTTTTAGTTTTTGTACATTCGTTCGTCCACCAGGGTTTTCATTTTTTTTCCTAAGAAGACGGAATTCTGGATCGTCTGTTCTGCTGCAACAAGTATAGAGGCAGTAATATTTTCATTAATTTCATTTATCGTTTGATCATCTGATATGTCATCTAGACTGGCCATTTCGCTGAAGAGAAGCCAGTCTGCTAGATGGAGTTTCCAATGGGATTATCCTAATGGTACTGTAGGGAATGAGATGTTTCTTTAATTATACCAGGCATAGGGTCCCGGCCATAGGGACTGTCAGTAACACTCCATTTAAAATCGATAAACAGAGATGGAGTGCACAGCTCCAGATCTAGACAGTTCATATCTGCTGTGCTTGGGGAGTAGTAAGCTGCAGCAACAGTGTTTAGAAGGTATATGTCGTTTGCTGGGATAAAATATTCAAGTGTTCGTCCCCTGGTGTTACTTGTTTTGCTACCGCATAACGTGTTATCTGCGTTAAAATCACCCGCTATTAAAAAAGGTTCAGGCATTTAGTTTAAAATTAACTCCATGCAGGTCTCTCAAAGTAAAATGTGAATGTTGTGGAATATCTATTGAACAAATGGTGATGGTTTTGTGTGCTATAACAGCGACAGCAACGGCTTATATGTCACTATTAATGGCAACTTCTCTAGATGGCAATACCGCTCTGCAGAACAATGGCTACACTACCCGAAAGCCGGTTCGCCTGAGTACGGTCTCGCCGCACAACAGTGAAGCCTTTTAAAAAGTTTTTGTGTTTTTCGCCTAAGTTTGTTTCCTGTAAGCACAAGGTCACAGGAGAGAAGTTACTGGGCATGCCTTTGATGTCACCTAAGTTCTGTAAGAGCCCTATACAATTGCAGTGGATAACAAAAGCCAGTTTGAAACGGAAAGATAAAAAATGGCCTTAAAAGTGAATGAGAATAAGAAAGATGTTAGGTGACACACATCTGAAGAATGCTAATACAAAGGAGCGATAACCTTTAGGTTATCGCTCTTTTATTTGACGTGGTTATTGAGAATTTCTCCCTCTTTCCGCGCTCGAGAGAGCGCTTGCCCTTAGGCGTCGATGAGACCGGGGTTTCTGGGTCGACCTCCATCGCTCTCTCTGAGGTGCTAGAGGACCGAGAGTTGGGCGCCGAGACACGTGTGTCGGGCGTTGGGGTTCATTTGATTTTAGGGCACTGCGGGACTGCTGTCTGCAGGGCCTTTGAAGAGGATGGAGCAGCGCTGGCTGCTTCCACCACGGGTGCGGGAGGGGCCACTGCGGGACCACTATGCGTGGGCTCGGAGGACTCCTGAGTCCTCTGTGACATGCTCCCACGTGGGTCACATCGGCATAACTTCTTCGCGAAAGGTATGACAATCACCTTCTTGCTTCAAAGAAAGATATTTTTTCTTTAGCAGTTAGTGCGATTACGTCTTTTTTTCTTTTTTTCCGGCGAGGGCAAGACCGCGAGTAAGCTGGATGGTCTCCTTTGCAGTGAACGCAATGTGGGGAAGAAGTGCAGTTGTCAGATTGGTGATCGTTGGAGCTGTATTTAGCACAGGTTGTTTGTCCTCGGCATGCATGTGAAGCCTGTCCATACATTTGGTATTTGGATCATCGTCTGGGGTTTGGGATATATGTTCTCACATTTACTTTTACGTAACCTGAGTCCAGCGAGGTAGGCATTGCTGTTGTACCCAAGATGAGTATGACATTTTTGTCAAGATTTCTTGGTCATTTCTGCGGAGCACAATTCCTTGTACTTTGGTAACATTTTGTTCCTGGAAACCTTCCAGCAGTTCCTCATCGCTCAAGCCGAGAAAGTCCTGCTCGGATATTACACCCCTACTTGTATTTAGTGCTGTCTGGGCTGAAATTGTCACTGTCGCGTCGCCAATACTGGTAAGTTTCGAGAGATATTGTGCTTAATCTTTGTCATTTAGTTCTAGGAGGAGTTCCCCGCTAGACATTTTTGGGGCTTTGTAGGTCGGTACAATTTTGTCTTGAAGCCACTTGGCCACCAGGAATAAAGAGAGCTTTCTTACTGGTATGTTGTTTTCGCTGTGGACTACATAGTATTTGGAAAATGATGGAGCGTTTCTCCCAAAGGAGAATTGGAATGGTGCTTCGGTACGGCATTTTTTCAGACCCCGATCATAGACAACAGAGGTTTGCGCTGCCATAATAAAAATTTCAGCAAGAGCGCAGACCGCCCACCATGGACCCCAACGTGGGGACGCGGCAGAGCTTGCGTACAAGTCAGCACGACGGCAGTCGTACGCCGTCATTATAACCAAATATGGTGTACCCAAGGTAAGATAGCCACACAGGGTTAACCCTTGTCACCAAGGAGAAAGGAAGTAAATGGAAGAAAGAAGAACACAGGAAAGGCCAAAACGTGTGAGAGAGAGACGAAGATTTGAGGAGAAAGAGACAGGAAAAGGCGACTGCCGCTTTCCGCCAAGTGGGTCAGTCTGGAGGTGCCGTCTATGTGAAGCAGAGGCCGAAGAGGTGCGCTGACTCCGCCGGGGAACCTTAAAAGCCCGAACACCCGGCATCGGCTCAACCCCTAGGATCCCCCTTTTCCCAGACACGGCTAAGCAGCGCACGGCTGCATGCGGGAGGGTCCAACCATCAAATGCTCGGGTACGTGGTGTCACAATGCACCAAACGCCTGCTGATGCAGGGGGAATCACAGTGCATGAAAAAATGTACAGCAATCCTATTCCTGGTAGGAAGCTCATGTTTGCGTGCTGTTTCACTAACACAGCGGCCTGTTTGGCCAATGCAAGCCCTATACGAAGTGCAGGAGTTGATTGAACTAGGCTTTTTGGGGCACGTTTTGAAGGGAATCGAACAGCGCTAAGCACGGCACGGACTGGAGACGATAGACAAAGAGTGTGGCGGTCGTCTTCCCTTTATACTGTCTTGGGCGCTGCCCGATTCTCCTGCCGCAAGCAAGTAGATTTGGGTACACGAAGCCAACAACGCAGGCAACATACGGCATACCACGCTTCTCCATGCTTATGGACAGCTTTTGGAGTATTCACACATTTAACAAACCCGACAGCTTCCGTAATGCCTAGCAAGCAATAATTTAGCCTATTGTTACTTCTCACACACGTTCATCAGGTTATGGGCCACTTTGTGCACATAATGGACAGCCCGCAGCTTTTTTTACTTTCACTAGCAGTATAGGGTTCCGCTTACCTCTCGCTTTTTGGAGGAATGTTTCACCTACTGCAGCCTAGACGCCACAGAAACGTCCGTATGAAGGTAACTATGTAATCATGATGATTAGAACTTTCCTACAGCATGGAACAAGAAGAATTTGCTAACGCCGCCTCAAGGCAAATGAAATCACATGGAGAAGAATACCCTTCCAAGAGTAGAAGTCTACTTTAGGCTTGGTGTCAGACACTACTTCTCATACAGTATAAATGAAAGCACAACAACCTGATTACTTCGGAGGTTCGCACCTGAACAATTGACGACACTTTACATTAACACGTAAAAGGTGTTCCAGTTTTATCATGCATATTATTTTCTTCGTTCTTTTTCTTGTGAACGCATAACTAGTGTTCATACAACAAGAAAAACCAAGGAGCCGAGGTTTTGACTTGTACGAATATGTCGCGCCAGACATCTATACTACAAATAACGGCGACAGAAAATACTGTCTTATGAAAACGCAAAAATTCTTCCTTAACGAAAATAACAGTTCTTAAAATTGAACAAATAGAAAGACCTGTGAGAAAATCCGAGAAGTACGCCCGGTTTGCTATCCTGCACGGGGTAAATAGGTTAAGGAATAAAATATGGTAAAGGAGAGAAAGAACTAAGGGGGTGAACATAAGGTCTGCAGTTGATCACTGAGGTATTTCGACCAAGAACTACGGCTACGAACGTATCGGTTTCTCAGCAGACGACGCATGCGTCCGCGGTATATTTTGTGTGACATTTATGAGTCCACTTGATCTAACGTCGTCTAGAGTAGAACGCGGTGATCGTCATAGCGGAGACAGACGCAGAAAATATTTTTGAGAAACTTTGCACCGCTGCTCAATGTGGCAGCTTCGATGCAGCTGCCGCATAGAAGTGGTTCTTCTTTTTGATGCGAGAAGACTTTTGTGAACGGCACGCCCAACTAAAAGCGGCACAGATATTTTCTACTGCTTGCAGCAGAGGCTCTGTGGTACCTGCGGCTCCATTGAAAATTTGGGAATGACGCGGGCAAGCGTGCGAAAGTTAGGAGGAGTTGTAGGCAGCTATCGTGATAATACTTGCGAGGAAACTGAGTTCTTATACAGTGCCCTCTCTAACCCGCGGTACCGTCGATGGTTCCGGACGGCAGCGTTCGCAATGCCGCTATGAGACTGCACTATTTCAAAACCATGGGCGCTATAACGTAAAACTATTCTAAACTTTTCTATTCCAATTCTGCAATCAGCCCTCCGCGATTGGTCAAAAACATTTTGAACCACCCCCACTTCAACTATCTGTCACGCGACGTCACGAAAACTGCAATGGCTCCCCATCTGATATGACGTGTACACACCGATTATGCATGATTTGGGCGAACAAAAGAAAATGGTCATTTCTGATTCCAGGCCTTTTCACCATTAGCCCTCGGCTATTGGTCAAAAGTTTTCGGGCTGCATCCACTTCACCTGCCTGTCACGCGACGTCATAAAACCGCAAGAACTCACCGCGTCAAAGTGTCGTGTACGCGTTAAAGATGCATTAATATGCCGAACAAAACTGAATTTTCTTCTGAATAGGCGCAGGCTGCGCCGTTCCGAAAGGAATAAAAGATGGCTACCGAAGATCGCTCAGGCACTGGCTACTCGCACCTGCCGGAGAGCATGGGTTTATTTGCGTATAATAAAACTTCTTGCGTCGCCGTGTAACGTTTTCGAGCACTTTCGGCATGTTTACGACTTCGTTGTGCCAACTGTTCTTTACTGAGGATCCGTTTTAGCGTCACTCCTAAGCTTCCGTTGCATGCCGCCTCGACTTTCGACCAGCAACCGCAAGGTAAGTTAGGGAAAGCGGACCAATCGCAGACGCCGGCATCATCCCCTTCATCCGCTTACCGATTTTCAGTGCAGTGGCTCGGCTCCATCGAATCCCTCTCCACTTGAGCGTGTTGTACGCCTTTTGTCAGCCAATTAGATAAAACAAGCCGCTCAGTTTAGGCAATGTTATTCGTTTTTCAAGCAAACAAAAGTAACCTCCTATGACCGAGGAGAGCGTTTGATTGGCCTGATCAGACAACCCTGTGGGTGACCGCCCGATGCTTGCGTCAGTGGTTGCGGAAGTTTGACGTCAAGAGATCGGAATAAATACATATTGGAATAGTTTTACGTTATAGGGCCCCTTCTCCGGTAATTATATAAGAAAGTTGGGCTAGTTGGTGCATAAACACCGTACGATAACACCTTGCTATTTGATGCCCCAGCTGGCTGCCTGAAGACAAAAGGATACGGGAGCAAATATTTGCAACACGATGAAGCATGTGCTTGCTGCAGCAAAAATCTGTATATGACTCAGTGCATTACAATTCAGCGCTGTTCGTCAGAAAGAAATTTACGGAATACAAATGAGTTGGAGCACATTTGGCAGACATTGTGGGATGCTCGTTGGAGGCGTACTATTATCATTAAAAACAAAGGTGTACAATCAATGCATTCTACCGGTGTTGACATATGGGGCACAAACCTGGAGACTGACAAAGAAGCTCGAAAACAAGTTACGGACCGCGCAAATAGTGATGGAACGAAGAATCTTAGGCGTAACGTTAAGAGACAGGAAGAGAGCGGCGTAGATCAGAGAGCGCACAGGGATAGCCGATATTCTAATTGACATCAAGAGAAAGAAATGAAGCTGGGCAGGTCATATAATGCGTCGGCTACAAAACCGGTGAACCATTAGAATTACGGAGTGGGTGCCAAGAGAAGGAAAGCGCAGTCGAGGAAGGCAGAAGACCAGGTGGGGTGATGAAATTAAATCCGCAGGCGCTAGTTGGAATCAGTTGGCGCAGGACAGGGGTAATTGGAGATCGCAGGGAGAGGCCTTCGTCCTGCAATGGACATAAAATAGGCTGCTGCTGATGATGATGAGATCGCCGCGCCTTTGTCCAAACACGTACAGCACTTCAGTGCGACAGGTTTCGTGATTACGAACCCGTAGGAAATCAATTAACCCAAACAAACGCCTGAACAAATTCTCAGGCCTTTTGTGGATTCACATTTGATTCATCTATTTCATTTCATGAATCCATTTCATTTGATGAATCATTTCGTAATGCTACAATACTCCGCAAAATGTATAAGGTCGATGACTGCGCCGCATTTATCGGAAAAGGCATTGCGCACTCGCTGTTTCTCATCTTTTTTTAAGTTGTATAATACAGGACTCTGTTTCGCAACTCTCTAAAGAAACTACGGATCATCTTATTAGGCGCACCATGCGCATATATATAATCCAATACTGTTTCGGCTTTCTTATCATTCCTATTCCGTAGTCAGCCAAGCCTGCGTAACTCTCTCCGGCTTTGTAATCTCAGGCTTCCCCCTTTTCGTATAGCGGCGATAGTTCCTTATAAAAGAACAGCATGCCCTAGCCTATTAGTTTACCTGTCATCAATATGACAAGACAGCAGTGGGAGCACACATCGTTGCGTAAGCTGAAATGTAGAATATGAGCAGCGAAAGGTGCTTACCGTATGAAGTAGAAGCAGCTATCCACACAGAACAGGAAGCCGCAAGGGCGCGTGCCGATCCATCCAGTGAGTACGTGCCGAGTAGGCAATATTCAATCGCTCCTTCGGCCTTGACGATGCCATGCTTCTGAAAACGCTGCCATAAGCACGACGACGAAACTACCTCGCTCGGCATAGGTTTTAAGAGTGTGTATTCTTGAGATATCGAGTATTAAAAAAAAGAAATTTCTGTCACTTAACCTCAGCAGACGGGCAACTTTGTCGACTCGTGCAGCGGGCTGCTGCCAGCAATGTCATCTTTAAAGAGTGCATTTTCTCGGAACCTTAACAGAAGTTCAAAGTCGAGTGTAAAGTTCATATGCTCTACGAGTCTGATTGCTTCCAATGTTGGTTAAATGGTGGAGTAAACACTCCGAAAAGAGTAACAATAAATTACCTTTGACCAGGAAGATGTTAAAGAGTAATGTATTTAATAAATTTTCTTCTGTAACACCACGAAAGATCCGTCCGTCATCACCCTTTAGCGTCAAGCTGAATTATAAATGAGTGGATGACCCAGACATCCCTCTATATTTCGAATCGCTGAGGATGGCTGTTTAAACTAAACAACCGTGAGCCTTCCTATCATCCATAAAAACAGCAAGTGTCGAGAGGCTATCCGCGCCGTATAAGACCTAACAGGTCCAATGCGTTATGTGTAGCAGTCAAGCGCTCCCGAAGCCCAGTTATGCGTGGTAGCAGTCTCCAGCCCTCCTAGATGTACAGAGTGAGCCGCATGCACACCATCTGCTTTATTAGCATGGATCCGGAGGATGCTAGTGCCATCGCTCTGTATGAGCGTTTCCCGAGTATTTTTGTGCATCAGGACCGGCGCCACTCACGCTACTTTCCATAAATCTGGGACGTGAGCAGAAACACACATGATCTAAACATTTTAGGAAGCTTACGCCGTCTCTCAAGCTGTAGTTTAATGAACATCTGATTGCTGATGAACCGCAGTCACACAGTAAAGCGGTCGTGGAGGCTCTTCATACTGCTCTCTCAGCGTGGTGGGAGCATTCGTTAAACACTTTGGCAGCGGCGGGCGAGGGTTAACTTTCCAGCTGACCAGTCGGATGAATACGCTCTACATGAATCACTCGCCAGAGGAGCGAGTTTCTCCCTCAGATTTAAGGCGAAGGCTTTAAATAATTTGTCTGGTGGGGATCTGCCAGCAAGGATGCCCACGACACTCCATATCCTTGGCAACGGAGTGGAGACGAGCATTGCTGCTGACTGGTCTTTTGCAAAATTTCTCACATACCGGTGAATCGGTGTGTTATTCCTTTTGTAGTGTTGTGCCTAATGCTAGCTGTGTCTCCAAATCATCTGGAAGCGAGCCCTCCGGATACCTTTTTGAAGACATGCTGCATGCCAAGAGATCGCGAAGCTGTAAGATAACTTGCTCGCCCCAGATATTAAGCACAAATAATGCAATTTATGCAGAAACTTCGAACGATCCCTTAATCGCTTATATTATTCTATGGCCACGTGTATGATAAGCTTTTTCCTAATTGTGTTCAAGTTCTCCGACCTTGAGCGATGTGTCATAATAAGGAAGAGTAAGCTTTTGAAAACTTACGCAATTAGATCACACGAGAACCTTAGATCGGCCTACTAAGTACAGTGGACCGAAACACGATCCTCTATTAACTTAAGTTTATTCGAAGGAAGCACACTGCTACAGCAACGTATTTCATTTTCTTTTTTCCCCTAATCACATACATTCACCATCCTTTTCAACAACAAACACCCTTGAATATTACGTGTCCAGAAGTTTCAGCATGTAACCCTTTATAAATCATCCAAACAAAGCCAGGCAAAAACAGAAAAAAGTGGTGATAGAGCTCTTGTATACCAGGAGGCGACGTGTCTTGACATGTGTTAGTAAAACGTCTCTTTGAGTGTAAAAAGTCTGTTTATTACTAGACGTTCACAGTTCGAAAATTTCTTGCCCTGGTCCTTTTAGCTTTTTGTTGTTTATAACGACGATAACGACGCGCTTGAATAAATGCAAATGTATGTGGTTTCAGCAGGACGCTTTGAGCAATAAAATTTTACTGGTTGCTGGTGCTCTTTCTGGCTTCACTCTTACCACTCAACCTTTTGCACTATAATTTTAGAAGAACACATGCAGCCTACTTACATGCGCCAAAATTCAATTCATATCAACTGTCAGATATCAAACCGGAAATATGACGCTTTCAGCTACCCCTACAGACACAGGCCTGATCTTTCATGAGTGAGAAAAAAAGCATCCCTTGCAGCCATGGAAGCAACAGCAAGCTCAAGGTTTTAACGGGATTTGCTTCCCTAGCTCTTGCACGAAAACACAAGGGCAAAATTCGCATGACATCCTTTCCGCCTCGCAGTTACAACACAACTCTGCACTCTGGTGTCTCCAAATCACATCCACTCTCTTTTTTTTTCTGATAGCGACGTATACCTTTCAAAGGTGGGTTCCTTTATTTCGGGACCATGTGCTCCATTACAAAGCAAAAATATTTCGCGCAGTGAGCAAGTCGTTGTATAAGAGCACCTCCATCGAACGGTCTCCTCTTGTCCGCGCGAGCGTTGCCAAAAATAGTGGAACACGGATAGAAGGAAAGCTGAATCATCGATGAAAAAAAGAGGGTTTATCGAGCTCACAGTATGGTCACCTGTACAGCATGCTGGTGTGACAAGGTTGCGAGATCTGCATAAGCAGCAAGAGAACCTAAATATTAATAGCATATGTCCATGTTGCATCTACGAAGTGCGTGTTTCTTTTCAACATTCAGCCAGAAAACTGGAAGCCAAATGGAGAAAAGGTGTCGTGGAGTTATGGCGTGAAAAACACCCATATTAGGCAAAGGTTGAAATGACTGGAAAATACAACGAAGATGAGGTATGAAGCAACTTTCAGGAAACATTCAAGGCAGTCCAAATAGCTTTCTCTTACGCCATTGACCATAGATTTCCCCCTTTCCAGACTTATATAGCGACAAAGGTATCAGTACAGCATTTTACGAAGGTGTGTACCCATATTTCTTTAACAATGTAGGTGATATCATATTCTTCATTTGCTGTCATAGATCGCGCCCATCCTCTGATCCGCCTGATAAAAGCAACACGGTTGCGTTCAAGCCACTGACAAAAGGGGAAGAGAACTGGAAGTGAAATGAGTTCCTACAATACAGTGGCCCTGGTTCGCTTTCATTGGAAAAAGGAACATGCTCTTTAGAAGAACCAATTTTTATTATTGCGAGCCGATCTTAATATAACGCTCATCTTTTGTAAGGTAATATACTGTTTTCTCTATTCATGCAATATAATTAAAATTATCCAGAAAGAGGTCTTGCGCAATCTATTTCACGTCCCGTAGATAGAAATCTGTGGTTTGCAGGGGCGGTTATGAAAAAAATATTGAGCAATCGAATTCAGGCAAACTTCTGTTCGTAAGATACCTCTTGCATTTGCCAGACTAACCTCGGTAATACTACATTCGCTATCAGTATTGCCCGGCATGTTTTTACGAACCACTCTCGCATACGAAGTGGTTTCTGAATGCAGCCTAGAAAGTTACTCAATAAAATTTGGCCTGTTGCAGATCACTACATCATTATTAAAAACTGCCAAATATAGCTCCGAAATCTGTAAATGCGTACTGGTAAGCTTAAGAAGCAATGGCCACGATTTTAAGAGCGAAAAAGGGTTGTGGTAACGTGATAATTTGTTTTACTCGAGTTCATTCCTGTTGTGGAGAAAGATGAAGTTAAGTAAACGGGGTCAGCCAGTGTAGCCGAAGAAAAGAAAGAAGACGTTGGAATACGTAGGTGCTACGCCATGGCAACTCATTAGAGACGATCGAAAACTACTTACTGGAATGCCGGCGTTTCTCTTCCCTGAGAAAAATGAGATTGGAAATTACAGTGCGGCAGCTCAGCCTGCCATTTAACACTCCGGTACTGCTGTCTTTTGGAGCGTCTGTGCTTGGGCACTCACACAGCAATGTATGAATCGCCTTAGAAAAATTCAGCATTGAATCAAACCGATTTCATTGTGGACGGTATTATTCATTTCATTCCTGCTTTTCTACCTCAGTTATATTATATATACTTTTTTTTTCTCTTGATTGAATGACAGTCTACTAAATCGTTTTGAACTTCCCCCGCTTCAATTTATGCAACAAAATTATAGATTTAGTAATTTATTACCTGAACACATAAGTAAAGTCTGCCCGATTCTTGGCCAATCCCCGTGAATGTACAGGTATGCGCCAAACTCATCAATCAAGGTCATCATCATTATCATGATCATCGGCTCATCAACGGGCTTCCGGAGCTTGCGCCTGGGTGTTGAATACTCTTGCCGTTCCAGAAAGTGTGCTTGCAGAAGATCGCCTAGCCATGATCCTACTTCCGGGTTTGCTGTCAAGTAGCAGGTGGTTACTCTTTCAGATTTACAGTTTTATTTCACACCTTCTTTGATTGAAGGACGTGGTTATTTTTGAACTCGTGTCTGTCTCTTCTGCAGGCCAGAAGACCCCTTCTGGTCTGCTTCCATCTCCCCTCAGTATATACCAGCGGAGCTTTTCTTCGAAGCGGAAGAAGCAGCGTTCCTGTGACGCTAGTACCCATAAACGAGGGGATGATCCGAATAAAGAATCTGAAAGCAATTCAAACTGAGCTTCGGGCAGTCGTCCCTCACTTCCAAGAAATCACCGAGATTTGGCCGTTTGGACGAGGGCGGATCCTCTGCTCTTCACAGGACCAGGCTTGTGTACAATATCTGCTAAAACGTATTAAGTTTGCCACGCACCCGGTGAGTTACTTCATCCCACCTCACTTAGCTTGCTGCACAGGCCTAGTTCGCGGTGTAGATGTAAGCTTAAGTCCAGCAAAATTTTTACATTTTTTCTTGGCAGGCTCAATAAGGATAGGCGATGAGAAGAAGGCACCTACTGAAATAGTTATCGCAACGTTTGCAGGGACGACTCGCCCATCATCGTCGCCTGGTCATTGATTTACAGAGTTGAACCCCTGGCCCCACGAGCACTACAGTGCCTTAAAGGGACCCTAAAACGATTTTGCCGATTTTGTACAAACGTACTGAGTCGTTAGAGTAGGTCCTTCTGATCATTAATTGACGCATCTAAGTGCTCCGCGTAAAGCGTGTAATTTATTATAAGGTTTTCAACATGTACATCGCTGCCGATCGCAGCACGCTGCTCGGCGCAATTTTCAGCCGCCCCTACCCAATGACGTAAATCACCCAATTGACGTCACTAGGGCGAGCTATCCGATTGGCTACCCAGGGTGCGTCATCGATAATTTTCCCACCTTTATGGTGAACAAATGATGGTCTATAGTTGGAATGTTAGTTAATTTGTTTCAATAAAAAGAAAGTAACAGAAAGAGAATGCACAAGAACAATTTTTCACTACACTTAAGCACTTCCGGCACACAGCAAGCGTCGTCTGCTTGTATTGTAATGTGATCCATCTTGACGAGAGCTCCGCGGTCAGTGTCGGTCTGTCTTTTCGTGAGCACCATGAATCGCCTTGGTTGCGTTGTGGGCTGCAAGCGTAGCGACTAGCAATATGTCAAGCTGCGACATCGTGTCCCTCTGCAAAGCAGCACACGAGCGGAGTGGCTGCAGCGCATCTGACTGTCGCTATCCGATCGCCGCCAGAAGTGGCGCCTTTGTGGCCGTTCGTTTACACAGGAGGATTACTACCACAATAGCGTTTCGCGAGTCTGGTATCCGGGTAAAAGCAAGCGAGGGTACAGGGCCTGGCCGCACGACCTTGCGTTTCACGGGATGAGCAGAAGCGCAAACGGGAATGATCTGCACGGTGCAGCCACCTGGTGGCACAGAGCTCAACCAAACACAGTAGCAGTAACGAAGTGTGTTCTTCTTTGCTGCTGGTGTAAATTTTTCGCAGGAGCGTAATCGTTAACATGCTGTTTTTGTATATGTTTAAAATATTTTACACTTGGTTACAGCAATATTAGCTCTTTGTTCGGCTGGTTAAGCTCAGCGCGAACAGGTGGCTGAACCGTGCAGACGCATCAGGCCGCTCACGTACGTCACGTCTACGTTAAAGTTGCTTCATCAGCTTGAGTTTATGCCTCCACCCATCCGTCGAAAGGACCAGCCCGCCTGTGGTTATCGGTATACCAGACACGTTCGGCGCTGCGACAGAATGCTCACAACGGACGCTGCTTCGATAGCTCTCGCTTGGGGTCGATTGCCGAGCAGCTGCCGAAGAGGTTGGAGAGGCTTCGCGCGCTCGCTCCTAGAGAAGCGGAAGTAGACGACACGACGTGCCATCACGACGCAGAGCCAGTGAAGGCGGAGCTTAGCCACGATCACTCGGCGAACGAGTTAAGGAAAATATGCATGGCTATGGAAGATCAATTGCTTAACTTTTAACATAATATTCCACTGAATATTCGTTAAAAACTTCTCTCTGATAATAATCACGGATGGCCATATAAAAAGAGTGACATGAAACCATCATTGAAGTTCTCATAATTTCCAAGGCCTACCTGAAAAAAAAAATCACCGCCCAAGCACTCCGTAGAGCCAGTTAACCAGCGAAGATATAACGTGCGGCCCCGGTGTTTATCACTGGGTTAATCCCGATGGTTCATTAAAGGACGGCTTGGTAGACTGCCGGATCCTCGGTACGCAGCCGGTACGTGCTTGTGCTCGGCTGCACGAGCCCGTTCTTGTGCCCGGGCTGCAGCATCGGCACTGCGTAGACAAGCTCGTTCCCGGTTCTGCTCGCGGCGTTGTTGATCGAAAGCTGCCTGCTCCTAAGGAGTACGTATGATGCATGGTCTACCTGTTTTGGGGCCAGAGTGAAAGTGCTGCTTGCGCGCTCGGCTGCAACGGAGAACAACAAGGTCACTACTGGCGCAGCTAATCCAACACCACCTAGATAGCACAAGGCGCTTTTACTCCGATCCATGACGTCGTGTTAACTGGCCCGACTGCCATGTAATCTAATGGGGATGCTCCAGAGCAAGCAACAGTGATTTTCGCGTCACCGCTTTCATACCGCCAGCCTTGTCAATGGAAATTTCGGGCCAGGTAGCGTGACGTCATGGGTCGGAGTAAACAAGCCTTGTGCTATCTATAATAAGTGGTATAATAGGCAGGTTTTAATCATGCGTCTCTTTTGCGTTCTCTTTTTTTATCGCGCACGCGCATGGGGTTGCGCCGGAGGAGTTTTCATCGTACAAGTGGCCTACAGAAGGACGAACGGGCGGACGGACGAATCGGCTAGCCATAATATAGAGCTTCGCTGTAAAACAGCCCGCTGGAATGGTTCCAGCTTAACCGGCAAAACAACAACAAATGTAGTAAAAAAAGGGCTCATCAACTGTCACACGAACGGTCTAAAACGCGCCTTCCGTAACGAATGAGGCGAAAGCAGTATTTCTTGTGCACATTGCCTTGTTGTTGAGGTGTAGTAGACAGTAGAACAAATTCGCACACGCCACCAAGAAACGTGCGCAACAAACAGACAAAATGAGCGCTACTAGTCAAATTTAACAATCACTCCTTCCAAACACCCCCTGCCAAACATGCAATGCATATTACATTTAGTCAGACTATGCTGGAACATTATATAGAGTTCAAATAATTTCGCGAACCTTACGAGGAAGAAACTTCGCAAGGAACAAACCTGACAAAGAAGCAGGAAGAACACTGACGTGGTCTACTGTTCGAACAGGGTCCTTGGAAGTACGAAGTAAAACCGGGCAGAAAGAAGAATCAAAGGTGGGGGTTCTCCAGAGTTTAGCCAACTATCGCATTTATTGTGTTGCACTTCCGGGCGAAGAAGCTTGCATGTCTTTATTTATACAATGAAATCATAGCGCGCTAAAGGAGCCAGCTTCCAGGCTGAATATAAGCAACAGTGAGCGTGCTTCAAAACAACAAAAACAGGTGCGCTCCCTTCAAACTCCGCTCTGGTGGAGCCACCATATATCCACCGTTCACGTGCCGCGGGCAGGAGGGTCATTCGGCGTTTTATTTTTCTTTTTTTTTTGTCGGGGTTTCCGACTGGCCTCGCAATGGACCCAGCATTATCATTCTTCTGCCCCTGATGTATTAAATTTGTAAATTCTTTAGGGCGCAGCTCTGAGGCGTCCGTTCCTGTGGCGATCGTTGGCGTCGGCGCAACCGAGCGAACGAGCACAGCGAAAGATGAAAGCCAATGCGGACCGCAGGGGGGGGGGGGGGGGAGATGAAAAACGTGAGCATCAAAGCGGAGAGGAAGGTGCAGTGCAACCAGGAGGCGGAAACCGGAGGACGGTATGGCGAAAAGGGTGAGCAGGAAAGTGGGCTGCCAGCACGACTAGGCATGCGACCAGAGCGGAAACAAAGCGCTGGCATGTGCTTCGGACCCACTGCGCATACGCTACTTCGCCTGCGGCGCCACCATGGAGTACTTGAATTAGGAAGGAACAGCGCCAACTAAGACGATCACGAGAGGGAGAACGACACAGGACAAGCGCCAACTTCATCTAGCGTGTGACCGAGCGGCAGAACATTCGCCACGGAAACAATTCCAGCACTGCAAGAAGTGTGAACCACGGTTCGGAGAGATAAAGATTCTTGGCAAAAGCATGGAAACAAAGGCACGTGATGTTTTGGAAGCATTCCATATAAAGAAGAGAGGAAAAAACTGTGTTGGTCATACTTACGTGACCCTCTTCAAACGCGAAATGTCTTATCTGGAACGGTTTGGCAGATGATGCATTATGGTCATTATGCGCGTGTCTGTGATTTTCCTTATATTTGCTGATTTTTTGGTGAATAAAGATAGATGAAGTTGGCGCTTGTCCTGTGTCGTTCTCCCTCTCATGATCGTCTTAGTTGGCGCTGTTCCTAATTCAAGTATGCACCATCCAGCCCAAATGAATGTTGTCCTGAACCATGCAGTACTATAATAAACCTAAAAAGTGGCACTCCCGTAGGCTCTTGCGGCCGACCTTGGCTCACAGCGCACCTAGCGGAATCGGCGACACACCAGCCTCCAAGATGGTCGCCGCACGCCGCCGAATCTCGGAGGCCATGATTTAATTTTCGTTTCTTTTATTATTTCTTTTTGTCACTAATATCCTTGCGCAAATTTCATGCAGGGGCCTGTGCCGCCGTTTATAAATTGCGACGACCAGCGCACAAGGGTGTTTCCCTTTGTTAGGTTCATTTAAATTCACATCCGTTATGTTTCAAGATGTAGCTTAGCGCAACAATCGTACCAACTGTTAATGAGGAAGTAGGACTTTATGGTTTGTGATATTGTATTTCAAATAGGTGATATTGTATTTCAAATATTGTGTTTGCATACGTACAGCGGTGGCGTAGAGGTAGAGTATCCGCCTCGCGTGCAAGAGGACCGTGGTTCAAATCCCGGTGCCGCGCAATTTTCCACCGGATAAAATAAAATCGCATAAACAGGCCTGGAAAGCGGCCTAATCCCGGTGACCAGAACCGGCAACATACACCCTCACCAGAGCAGGACTGGCTACCTTGGTGCAGTACTTCGCCACTACCTCCTATAGGAAAACAACAATCAAACTCTGGCCCTCAGTCCCCAGCAGCTGCGAAGCAACTCACCCCGGCGGCGGTCAGACCTGTGACGCAGCAGAGGGTGCTAAGAATACCTGGGTCCGAACAGGACGCCAATGAAATCTGAACCTGGCAACGCTTAATGCTAGAACGTTATCTAGTGCGGCGAGTCTAGCAGCTTTGGAGGAATTAGAAGGCAGTAAGTAGCATATAATAGGGCTCAGTTGAAGTTAGGAGCACAAAAGAAGCATATACAGTGCTAAAAAGCGGGCATATCCTGTACATTACGGAATAATGGTGTATACGAGCCGTATGTAAACATATCTATAGCGGCTCCACAGCCACCGTAGCCCTCCATAAAGAAAGCGCCAAAATTCCAATACAGAAACACGTCAGGCAGGGAGATACGATCTCTCGAATGCTATTCACAGCGTGTTTACAGGAGGTATTCAGAGACCTGGATAGGGACGAATGGGGGATAAGAGTTAATGGAGAATACCTTAGTAACTTGCAATTCGCTGATTATCTTGCCCTGCTTAGTAACTCAGGGGATCATTTGCAATGCATGCTCACTGACCTGGAGAGGCAAAGCAGAAGGGTGGGTCTAAACATTAATCTGCAGAAAACTAAAGTAATGTTTAACAGTCTCGGATGAGAACAGCAGATTACGATAGATAGCGAGGCACAGGAAGCAGTAAGGGAATACATCTACTTAGGGCAGGTAGTGACCGCGGATCCGGATCATGAGGCTGAAATAATCAGAAGAATAAGAATGGGCTGGGGTGCGTTTGGCAGGCATTCTCAGATCCCGAACAGCAGGTGGCCATTGTCCCTCCAAAGAAAAGTGTATAATAGCTGTGTCTTACCAGAACTCACCTACCGGGCAGAAACCTGGAGGCTTACGAAAAGGGTTCTACTTAAATTGAGAACGACGCAACGAGCTATGGAAAGAAGAATCATGGGTGTAACGTTAAAGGATAAGAAAAGAGCAGATTGGGTGAGGGAACAAACGCCAGCTAATGACATCTTAGTTCAAATCAAGAAAAAGAAATGGGCATGGGCAGGACATGTAATAAGGAGGGAAGATTACCGTTGGTCATTAAGGGTTACGACTGTTGCGGCTAGTCACCTAGCGGAATCGGCGAATCTCCGTAGCTCGGCCGCGAAGCGGCTCGAGTGTCCACTCTTGTCGTTTACCGTGTTACTCTCTGGCGCTGCCACCGCCACTTGTGCTCTGCGCAAGCCACGTGTTCCTGTGTTTACGCTTTCTTTCTGCACAATGAGCGACGCAACCGGTGGAAATGCTTCGTCTGCTGCTGCTCCTAAACGAGCTGCCCGAGCAAAGGCTCAGCGCTGCCGCCGAGAGCACGTTGTCCTTCAGAATCAAATTATTTGGCATCATATATCACGAATTCCAAATATACCTAAACAGCTGCGCTCGAAATTCGCGTTTGGGAGTATCGCAATCGTCAGTGAAACTTTTTTTTTGAAGTCATTGCTTAATTTTCCTAAGAATGGCCGATGAATGGGGTGTTCAGGCGCCAACTTGTGAGTCGCAGTTAAGACATCCCAAGTTTCCTGCATAAATTTGGAGTTGAAAAATCTCTTCGCTTTTCAGTGGTGTGATTGGCGTGGAATGTATGTTTAATCATTCTCCTGGAGGATGCCAGTGGAGAAGCTTGTGAGCTACGCAAGAAGGGTTTCTAAATGTGAAATCGCACTTTTCTAGAACTCCACTGCTGAATATTCGTTAAATACATTCAGGTTATAAACGGATGACTTCTATTTCGTGGGAATACAAATCTCAAGTTGTCAAATTGCTTGTGAAATGCCAGTTAAAACTTTATACCTGTTACAAATCACAGGAAACAAGATTTATTTTTGGCCAGCCCACCTTTTCAAACTGTCTCGAGTTCCATAACAATTGAGTTTTTGAAAGCCCCCCCCCCCCCCACTTTTTAGCACAGAAATACGGCAAAAGAAGAAAACGCCCATGTGCCCAAGCTGAGAAAAGTCAGCGCCCTTTCGTATGGCTCGCGTTCATTGTTCGAGATCTAAGTGCATGAATGCCCTTGCCCACCTCTAATGAAAGCTTTTGTGAGGTTGCGTTGTGTTTTCGTTTGTTCGTTATTTATTCAATTGGGTCCTTTAGCTCCATTGCACGTGACACCATGGTATAAATATTTGGTCGCATCAAACATATAATATATCAGGAATTTACCAATCCGATTGTTGTTGTTTTTCAGTTAGTTTGTAACAGTACTTGAAGTAATAAGAGTTTTCTGTCCTTTGTCTAGTATACGCCTGGACGCACCATTGAACATATTCACTTGTTCTTGCCCGTTCGGCTGGCTTTTAGTACTAAGATTGTTAACACAGATGTGCGAGGCCTAATAACAAAGTGTCAAGAGCAATCACGGGGTGATAAGTAGGAAGCAGTCAATGAACAACCCACTTTCATGGGCTTGTCATGAAAATCGAGATGAAGTGAAGAGAAAAAAGAGAAAGAACATCCAGGAGTATTTGTACAGTACATGTCCCGCGGTAGCGAGAATTCCAAATTGCTCCTATGAAAAAGCCGTATGTTCGCATATATGCAAGAACCGGGGTCCGTATTCCCAAAATTATGTTACGCTAGGAGTGTTTCTAAAAGAAAACTTCAACCAGTTCCAGCCCCCTTGTCCTTTAAGTCGTTAAAGCAAGTACTTTCGCTTAATTGTAATTTGAACAGTATTTGACAAATTTTGCTTCGTTCTACTCCTCAATTTTCGTTCCTTGTGTTTGCAGTTCCAGCCTTATCTTCCGGCTTTGTATTGAGCATCATTACGCGTATCGCTGCCTTTTTATCGTGACGCAGACGATAGCTATTGGAAGAAGCTCCGCGAGGTGAATTTCTTCTGGCAAAAAACCCTCACTGCGCTCACTGCGATCTGAACCAGCGGGCATTTTTCCGGCTCAGCGCATGCATTCACATTAGGCGCTTGACGAGATGTAATTACACTCATGGTGCCTCCGCTCATATTTTCCCCTTTTCGGACAGAGAACGAAATGCCACGCTCAATAGCTGTCCATGTTCTCGCGTACAATATGAAGTGAAAACATAAAGGAAAACGAACAGGAGCCGGAGAGGAGGCGGCGCAGAGGGAGAAGCAGCGTTATTGGATTTATGTTGACGCTCCCAGTTGGCAGCTCAGACCCTTCGTTTCATTCTGTCTTTATGTGCGTGAAGCCTAATACGTCAATAAATACGGGCACTTGAACTGGGTTGCACGACTTTCCTTCGATGTGAGCGGCGAGCTCTATACAAGCTTGAGTTCGCTTGAAACGAATGATACCTAACTACTGTGAAAAGTTCCCATGGCTGTGAAATTGGGCAGACCACAGTATTGTTTGTTGTCTAACACGCCTCCTGAAAGGCCTGTCGATGGCCACACCGGCAGAAGTATATATAAACCGACATAAAGCAGGAAAATTGCTTGCTGTGTTTAAGAAGCTTTATGACTGCTTATATTTTGCTTTTAGAAGCAAAGTAGGTGAACACAGAAGCTGCACCCGGTAAGTCTTTTTGCTACTCGCGTAGAAGAAAGTGCCTCGTGCAGCGTTTGTGATTGCGACGAAAGCATGCAATGTCTCTGAGACATCGCCCCTGTTTTAACAATGATATGGAGACGTTGCGTCACGCTTTAAGACGACTAGACGACGGAGCGCTCACCGAATAAAAGAATACTAGGACCGTGGCCTCGGCCGTCATCCGCCCTTCGGGGCACAAAGGCACTGCCACACTTTTTCAAGAACAACTGAGCTCTGCGACCGCCTTTGATTGTGCAGTGAATTTTTTTTTGTGTGTGGGAGTGCGCATCACTTGTTCTTCCTTTCCTTCTCCCTTTCCTTTTCTGCCCACTTCACCTCCCCGCCAATGTAGCACAGAAAGCAGTGTGCGACCTGGTCAACCTTCCTGCTTTTGCTTCTTTTTCTACCTCTCTACACTGAATATGACGGCTCGCTCTCAATTCTTACGTGAACGATAACGTTGCTCTTGAGTCTATCCTTCCATAAAATATGGAGTAATTGACTGAAAAAGCTCACCTTATCTGGCTTATCACGGAGCGTTGCAGTTTTCACCAAACTCCTGCGAGGTCTCACAGAGCATCACAGTTCGTGATAATATCACACATCCTCACCAAACGCTACCTGTCATTTTTGGTGGGTAAGAACGTAAAGGAAACAAAATCAGGCGCCGCTGCTTGAACCGGAAGCCAATCAACATCTCAACTTCAATAATGTGACTGGCGCTCCACGATGTAATTTCCAAAATCTTGTTTAGTTCTTCTTTTTTTTATTGTCTGCTCTCCGATATCAGAGCAGTCCCCCCCGCTTCCTTAACTCTAACCCCTTCCCACACACACACGTTGGTTCACTCTAAATTCATGGCTTCAAGGCTTCGGCCGAGCGAATATCTACAGCAAATCGGGGTAATTTTGGATGAGGAGAAAGTACCCATATGACGATGTGGGAATTGGCGATTCATTTAGTATACTGAAGCACAGCAGTGAATTCACGTCTTGTTTGCCTGGATCCCCATCCACTTCTCCGTCTTTCGTCGTCGTCGTGCATGTCGTCTCTCACTTATAGCAGCATTCACATATGCATAATATTCACGCATAGTAAAGACCGAAAGCCCATCTGTGACGTTTGCAGGTACTTTATCGAACTTCTACATATGCGTCCTCATTGTATAGTACAAAAAAACTGCTCTCCGTGCACGCCGCTAGACAGGCTGGACAGCCGTTCCTGCTCATGAGAAGGAATTCTTGGACCATAGTCTCGAACGACGTCTGCGGCAAAGCTTCCAAGCTGCCGCTGTGGTTTTTGAGAAATGTCCGCATTGGCGCGACATACTGCGAAAATGGTTATGAACTTCAGCTTGTGGCTTCGTGTAATTGCTTCATTTACCTTCTTGTCTTTGTTGTAATTTGGTGCCCAATACAGGGCAACCACCATGAAGATGCCTTTTAGTTAGCTTCCTGCCTTTCCTTTCTCCCTCTTACTCTTTCTTGTACTCATATTCTGTATCGATTGCAATGGCATCGATTGCGATAGCAAATTAGAAGAAAGCTGTACGAAGTAAGGATAGTAGTTTTATCGGCCGTATACTCTTGTAAACAATCGCTTAATAACTAAACTAGCAAGGATGGTGTCACGCGTGCACAAGCAAGCGTGTACACATATCACTCGATGACCGTGGAAACTCGCTGTCAGAACACTAGAGTGAGGAAACTGGGCAGCAGCAGCGAGCGAATTGACCTTCGTGCTGCCTCTCGCTTGAATGTGAACTAAGCGGCGAAAACACAGCACACACAAAGCTATCAGCATTCGGCGCACTCCGTCCCCATCGCAGATCGCCTCCAAGGTTGCGCCCGTGCGGCCATGCGCGGCCGCTTCGTACGCAGCAGCCGCCGGAGTAGAACGCCCTCCGCGCGATGAACCCGATGGGCGGTAAGACATGTGGCTGATCTGATAGCACGCGTGAAGGGGACGCTGTCGCCAGCAACATCTGTGCACTTCCTAGAGGGACCAGCTTCGAAATTATTCAAAATGCGAAGAAAAAAACCTAATTTTTATTTCCTAAGAGTGTTTTAAGCATTTCTATATATAACGTAAAATACGCATAATTTAGACACACAGGACTCGCATTTCTTTCTTTCATTGCTGTGGGAAAAATGAAGCCGAGGTCTTTTGCTCTTCCGCGACATAAGCCGCGCACTCTCTGATCATACAAAATAATAAATTATTTTTCGAAGGCAAATTTTTTTGCCAGTTTTATTTCTCAGGTTCACTGTTTACAGCGCGCTAACGTAAACAAGTTGCGGACAAAGATACGCTTCTCTGCTGCTGGAAATAGATTTCCGCGCAACTTCGTCGACTTGATAAACGGATCGATCATCGTTGAAGCTACCCACATAGCAATACGTACTGCACCGTTCAGTAGATACGCTGTCAGCTCAATGGCATTCAATGCACTAGCATGCCCGAAGAAAGAGCTCATTTCGACGGCTATACCGTCAGGCATAGAGGATCACAAGTGCGGGAACAAGTTTGGTCAGTTCAGGCGACGTCTCTATTACCGCAGTCGAAGGCGCTTAGCAGTACTTTAGTGAATGCCTTCACCCTAAACAAGAAAACGTACGCCCTGATGACTGCAGGTGTGAGGGGACAATTTCTCACCTATACCCTTTTTGTTATTTCTTCCTGAGATGGTGAAGGTACGACGTTCATACGGATCGGGTTCTTGTGCATTTGTATTGAGCGTTAGAATGTCTTCACCCTTTAGCCGCGACCAGAGAGGCAAGTCTGAGTGCAACATTCCAGCCAAATTGCATTTTCACTACGGCAAGTTCAATAAAAGCTTGTGTCTCTGTGGACGAGGAAAAAGTGAACCGAGGAGCCCAATTTTTGTTAGCCACAATCAGGTGAAGCCAACAGGCAATGAAACCACGGAAAGCATAGGGTACATTACCTGTATAATGCGTAAGCATTTCTGTGCCTACCGAACGAGGAAACATGTCCGTCACGTAAGACGAACCACTACAAAGAAAATAATGTATAAAACATGAAGGCTTCCTTGAAATATTTGGTGATGGTGTAATAACTCTAGAACCACATGTAGAGCTGACTAGCTGCATTGTATACATCAGGAAAACTCCTATTTTGGGAGAATTTAATGCCAAAAGCGCCACATCCCCGTTGCGTTTCGGTGGTCGTGGGATGCGCATTGCGTTGGGGCGTTCCTTCACGACCAAAATGTCATCGATCTATGAGGGCTCATGCGCTTCACGTCGCGCAACACAAACAGATAGCAGTCAATGATGTGATAAGGATAGCAAGGAGGGATCAGGTAGCAGGAGGGATAGGTATCATCACGTTGATAGTGGTTCCACGCGGATGGATAAGATGCTAAAGAGCGATAAGGGCTTATAATGGTCGGATCTCTTCTGGTAATGTTAAAAGCACTGATAACGGTTTATCAAGGTGGGATAAAGTCTGATAGGGTGGAAAAAGACCGAGGACAGTTGATAAGGGTCAAATCGAGTCCGATGAACTTGATAACAACCAATAACGGTTGATAAGGATCGCATGTAGTCTTATATGATTGATAACGACTGATAAGTGTTGATAAGCATTATACTAGTCGGATCAAGTTTCATAACATTAATAATGACACTGGTCGGCATGGACATGAGCTAGTGGCACAATATTTACGCATACTTAGCAAACTCCCAGAGGAGTTTCTGCGTCAATTTTTTTAAGTGCAACGTAGAAATGATAAAGTAAAAACAAATGACAGTGAAAGAACAACCAACATGTCCCAGGTTGGATCCGAACCCACGCGTTGGCATTATGCGTGAACTACAGCGGGGCAGTGTCCCCATTCACGGTATTGAATAGTACACGTCTACTAAATCTAGCTCTGGGAGTCTTCAGCCAGCGCCGAAACTTACTGCCATTGAGGCAGATATAGAAAATCCTATACCGCAGTAGTCGCGTGGATACCGCGCAGGTTCCGTTTTCGACAGCCCCATTCCGCATAAAACCACCTTGAGGCATCATGCATGCGCGAAGTGCAGGGTGTAGATGACCGGTGCTTGCACACACGTGGGAAGAGCTCGGTGCCTCTAAATGACGAGTTCATCACGCTTACTCCCGGTGTAGGTTCTCTTAGCGCATGCCATGTTATTCCCAGACCATTGAAAATTAGCTGGAGTCTCGCTATGTTAACTGTTATAACGGAGGGAAATCGTCACGGTGAAGACAGACTGCTACCCGTCTACAGAAACAACACTCGTCCAACGCATGCATCTGCGGCCGTTATCAGGCAGCGGATTTCACGAAGACATGCCAACCTGTCCTGCTGCTTGTCTCAAGCTTGACTGTATTATCATAGTCATAAATAACCATCGAAATCTATGGTCTTGGAAAACGAAACAGGATTAATATTTACACAATCAAGGCATCGAATCAAGATTTAAGAGGACTTAAACCTACATTCCCTGAAGGCGCGGACGTTCAGCTATCTCGCAGATCACGCAGAGCACGTGAACATATTGTATCAAACGTACCAGGGCCGCCCTATCATATAAGGAGTTTTAACGCTCCATTCTAATCGTTTCTTCTCATCCACTGCTTACGACCGGCTCATTCTTGTGGTGGCATTGGCAGAGAACAGCGTGGACTGCTAATGAAGAGCGAAACGTAAAATAGTTGGAAGAGAACCGTAACATTATACCAGCCTGTTTTCCTATTCATCGGTTACAAGAGAAATTACAAACACTGACGGTGCAACAAGTGCAATCCATTGTCCAGCTGCTTTCGGTAAAATTATGTCCAGCTTCAGATTGGCTGGAATTTTCTTTTACAGACAGCTCCAGTGTAACAGCTTTTTGTGAAGGTATACGGGCCCTGGCTCGTTAAACAGCCGAATGACAGCAGATCCTTGACTTGCCTTAGTATTCGATGGCCCAAATCATTGCCTTGGTACAGTCCCACATTTTAATTGTGTTTACATCTTCCAAACTTCCACTAGCCCCTTTGTAATTCGCTATTATTGCTTGTACGTTGTGCTACAACGCATTATGGAGCTTCAATTCTCGCAAACGACAAAAGGACGGTGTCAAGAAACAAAATTTGCTAATTTTGACAACGAACGCGTCGCGTCACTTTTATATTCGTTTTACAAGTAAATTGTTGCTATGACGACGTGCTTATCACGCGCCGACCATCTCAACCGGCTCGCACGATGATAATCGGTAAGGCTGTTTTATTCGGCCTCGTTATGCATGCATCCGTGGCTATATAATAGTTAGAGCGTCGGGTTTCTGTGCTGATGGGACTTGGTTCGAAACCAGTCACTGGACCTGTAATTTTTTTATAAATATATGTGGTCTGTCTCAAAATTACGGGTAGTACATTTAAGAAAAATATATTCATTTTCACAAAATTTCCGATACATCAATGTGGTCACCTTTAATATACTCCCGATTAGACATAATTCAGTGGTTCCACCTTTTCTACCATTCCAGGAAGTACCCTTGCAAGTCCTCTTCAATTAAGCGCTTCAACCACGATGTCGTTTCCTTTGGAATTCTCGTCACATTCCCGAAATTCCGCTCCCGAAGCACCAGCTTTTAAAAAAAAATCGCGTGGGCGAAATCCGGTGCGTAGGGAAGGTGGTACAGCACAGTGATGGAACTGTGGACCAAGTATTCAGGCAACGTCAATTTAGAGTGTGCAAGGGCACGATCGTGGTGAAGGATCTAGTGCCACCCTTTCAACAAATCCGGTAGCACAAGGCGCACACGATCTTTCAGACACTTCAGAACGTCCACATAGAAAGGCTACTTCTATGGTGATTAACAATGATTCTACCAATGATCCATTTCATATAGCAAACGCATTTAATGAGTATTTCAAGTCCGTTTTCACTCGTGACAACAACGTCATCCAACCAGACACCATTGCTCGTAGAGACGTACCCATCAATGACATTACCGAAGAAGGTGTGCTGAACTGAATATTGAAACTCGATATTAAGAAATCTGCTGGGCCAGATAGCATTCGGAACTTGTTTTTGGTACGGCACTCATTGTGGACCTGTCGCTACCTAACTGTCATATTTCGCAGGTCCCTGGCATCCTCTACAGTACCCTCATCCTGAAGAATGGGTCAAGTTCTTCCTTTATTCAAGACCGGTGACAAACACGTCTTATATAATTATAGGCCACTTTCTATAACCTCTCATTCGTGTAAAATGTTAGAGAATATTATTTGCAAACACATTACGGAATACCTTGAGTCACATAAATTACTAACTAATGTCCAGCACGGCTTCAGACGTGGGTTCAGCACATTACCACAGCTAAGTGAATTTACACATGACATTTGTATTAACTTTGACACGGGCAACCAAACTGACGCAATCTTCATTGACTTTTCAAAGGCATTTGATACAGTGATTCATTCAAATTGTTGTATAAACTTGACGCTATCCTTAATAATCCCCATATTCTCAGCTGGATTTCTAGTTTTCTTTCCGATCGATCTCAATTTGTGTCCTTTAACAGAGATAATTCCAGGGTGACAGAGGTGCCTTCAGGAGTACCACAAGGTTCCGTGCTAGGGGGTCCGTTGCTTTTCTTGATTTTTATAAATTATTTGCCTCGTCACATAACCTGAAATACACATTTGTATGCTGATGACTCTGTATTGTATCATAACATTTCCTCCTTTGATGACCATTTACAGCTCCAAAATCATTTTCTATTTTTAGCTCTTGGTGCCATACCTTGCAAATGACAATTAACGTCCGTAAAACCGTTTCTATGACTTTCACTAATAAAACGACCCCTTCCGCTTTTACTTACGAACTTATTAATACCCCAATTCAGAGTGTTAGTGAATATAAATACCTTGATCTTGTTTTCACACCCAGTATGTGTTGGTCGAAGCACATAGATTTAATAACCTCAAAAGCGCTGAAAAAGTTAGGCTATCTGCGCCGCACATTGACCACAGCCCTAAGGGATACTAAATTACTGATGTATAAATCACTAATCAGGCCTATACTCGATTATGCTTCTCCCGCCTAGAATCCACACAAACAGTGCGACGTTAATCAAATTGAAGCCATCCAAAAGAAAGCGACCCGCTTCATATGCCGTAGGTACGGTAGGGATTTTTCACCGTATACAGCGCTTTCATACCTAGGCTTACAACCGCTCTCAGTTTGCCGACGCACGGAATCACTGAAGTTTTTGCATTGCATTATTAACTCTTCTTGCCGTATACCTTCAGATAACTATCTAACTCCCGCAAAACCATCTAATACTAGAAAACACCATCACCTAAACATCGCACCTTATTTTGCCCGTACGGACACTTTTAAATACAGTTTATTTCCCGGTGTAATCGCGTACTGGAATTTTTTGCCTAGCCCCTATTCGTTCTCTTCCTTTAAACTTATTCTTGGCGGCCATTGAATAGTTTTGGTTTGTTTTGGTTTGTATTGTTCGTATTACTTGTATTACTTACTATTTTCATTGCTCTGCCTTTCACAGCCACTCCTGCAATAGCCCGATCGGGCTGCAGTATGTACAAATAAAATAAATACAAAAGCCACTTTGACAGTTTGGTCTTCATATGCATGTGTGGTGCACGCTTCCGTAGCAGTAAAAAAAGGAGAAAAAGAGATCAACGTGACTTTCAGTTGTGTATTGTTTTTCCGCACATCAGGCTTTTCTTTACCTAATTCTATTTACACACCTTGCTCTGGAACTTCACGCCAACTTCTCCTTCATATTTAAATCCAAGTTTTCTCGCTAGTGGCAGCCCTTTGCAAGAATTCGTTGCTGTCGTACGAAGTTGGCGAAAACCTTTTCAAACAAATTACCATTTGCGTCACTACAGGCACTTTGCGGGCGTATAGGTAGATAGCGAGATTCCTGTCTTGTCTTATTTCGAACCCTTAATAAAAATAAATGCGTGACCGGCAGCGCAATCTAACCTCTGCCTTCGATAACAGCAGCCCAGTACTCTAACCGCTAGGCCACGATCGCACGCATATTCTGCTCGTGCAAAAGCGTCCAACGTTTACACCTATGGCGCGCGCATCGCGTGCCATTTTATGGTGTTCTTTCCTTATGACAGCTCCCGCTTCGAGCAGTTGTGTCAAACAAACCCCCCTTACCCGTTTTCGGGATCGGCCTACACTCCCCGGTATTTTCCTTATAGCAGCTAACGCTAAGTAGAAACTGTTCAACGTTGTACCGCCTTCTTAATCAACCCAGGTTGAGCCCACTTTAACGTTTCTTCGCCAGAGTACAAATGCCTTCGTCCTTATAACATAGATCGCATGGCATACATATGTGCGCACAATGGTATAACACTTCCCATCCCAATCCATGTCTCTGTCGCTTATGCCCCACTCAATGCCAATGTATAGCCCAACAATCGGCATGTAGTATAATATCACGATGAACCGACGCCGTAGCAACCATGCCGCTGCCGTTACACGAGCGTTGTCACCATGGTTGTTGTATCGCCGCTGTCGCCACACACACACACATACACTCATTTAACACAAACGCGTTGGTCCACCTGGTCCAAAAAACAATGCTGGATTGCAAGCGACCTAAATAATGCCTCGCATAACACTGATTCCCACAGTGCGTGGCATGTGTGAAATTTTCTCATTTCAAAATTTTAAGTCGAAATCAGATGAGCGGATGACTTTCGCAAAGTGCTTATGCTATCATTCTAACAGTGATTCGATGGTCACAGAGCACAAGTGAACGCACGAGGTGGAAGGGCGCCCTGATCATTAATCGTCCTTGGCGTCTTCAGGTCTCTTTCGAAAACACTGGACACATATGAACACAGCCTTTCCTTTTGGGGCACGCTTTCAATGGGACTTTTGCAAAATTTAACAAATTTCTGCACCATCCCTGCCCAATATAACAAGAAATCTGATAGTGATATTTTCTACGTCTGTTCCTCGATGTCCATTTCGATAGAGACCAGACTCTTGTGATATGATTTTCATCAGATGTGGGAGCGCAGCACTTTGACGTTGGTGTTCAACTGCGCAAACGATAGCCTTTAGAATATACCTCCAAATATACCTAAATATACAAATAAAAAAGATAGAATATACCCACGAGACTGACCGTTCCGTGCGGTGGTTCGAAACCAAGGACCGAGTGACCAGTTATGGCGAAGTTACAAAGTGTTACCGCTTAGCTCGACGGACAATGCCGCTTCCCCACTCGGCACTCAGTCGCGTGAGACCGCCACCCTAAGGTAAACACAGACCGGGTCACTCCTCGCCCCGGCAGTGCTACACGTGCTTCACCCAGAACTCTATCCGAGTGGTGTGTGCGGTGTTTGTGCAGTGGGTCCGGCGGATCAATGGCACATAATGTGGGATTGTGCCAAGTTCCCGACCGAAGCTACCTCCAGGATATACCTGCCCGAACTTTAAAGTGTAGTGCAGTCTGCCGACAAGGACACTCAACTATGGGCCATCCAGCAGGCCCGGGGTGCGCTCGAACAGCACACGCCTCACGACCCACCACAAACGGGCCGAACTGGGGTAGTGCGCAGTAGGGCATAACTCCCGGCCGACGCTTTGCCAACGTCACGACGCGCTAAACCGTCGGTTGCTGGCACTTTAATAAAGTTCTTCCTATCCTATCCTACGCCTCCAAAGTATAGCAAGAGGCTACGAAAGCTTCGCTCTAATAGCTAGCAAACGTCAGCCTCGGAATGTCACTCTCACAAAAGCCACTGATTCGCGTCATTCACTGTCGGCGGCCGCGGCATCTGTAAGCGGAAAGTTTTTCATAATAATTCATAATTTGGAATGGAACCAATCGGTCTAAGCCAGACGAACGATTGAGCTTTCCAGCACACTGCATGCGAAAGTCAGCAGTGCCTTCAAATCTGGTAATCTTTAAAATTTGTGGCTGCACTCTTCTTTGAACTCCAATTCTATCCAGTCAACGTCGAAAATGCTACCGCATGCGAAGCTTTCGATGCCGTTCAGAACGTTGATCCGCTTCATAAGAGACTTCGTAGTAAGAGCACCGAAAGCTTAATATCTCTTTCACGGGCCTTCTATGGCATGATTTTCAGTAGCGCCAATTTTCTGTTCTTTTATTTTTTTCGAAGCGAACAAAGAAGAATATCGCACAAGGAACAACCAGCCCTGGTGATTTTAGAGGCAAATGATATTCAGCCTTGTACCAACTATAGAGGAAGTTTGACGTGCCACTAAACCAAAAAATCCGAGGACACCTAAGCACTCTTTATGATTTGTGAAGGTGAAACAATATCCAATTGAACGCCGCAGAACGGTCCTTCAAGTTATAAACTTCTCGCAGGCGAGCGAGCGCGTTGAGACTCTCGGCCAACGCCTCCTAGATAGCACAAGACCGGTGAACTTCGATCCGTGACGTCATGCTGCCTTGCCCGATGGCCATAGAATCTAATGGGGACGCGCCCTAGTAAGCCTCGATGATTTTTACGTCACCGTTTTCGTCATGCCGGACTTGGCAATGGAAATTTCAGGCCAAGTAGCATGATACCATAAAGCGGAGTGCACAGGCCTGCTATCTAGGAGGCGCTGGTTTAGCCCAGTGGGTAAGGCACTTGGATCGGGGTCGTAGCGTGGGGTCTTAAGTTCGAAAATCAATATCGCCAAAGTTTTAGAACGCAGCTCTTAGGCGCCTGTTCCTGCGGCAAGCGTCAGCGTAACCGAGCGAACGAGCACAGCGAAAGATGAGAACGAACGCAGAGCGCAACGGGGAATGAAAGACGCGAGGAGGAAAGTGAATGGGGAGGGCATGGCCAAAGGGTGAGAAGAAAAGCGTAGTGCGGTCTGTCGGCGGTTGCCGCTGTGCATCGCGCCCACACATCATCCATGCGCTGGCTCTCGCGATCTCCAGATTAGCGAGGCAGTCGCGGCACACTTCACTCTGTCTGCAACGTGCCGCACGAAACAGATTATCCACGCCAGGCATTAACCAGGCATTATATCGCGAAATGAAAACATTCTTAGAGCTGCACAAAATTTTTTCATTAGGGAGTATCTTAATTGTCGGTGAAATTTTCTTTTCGAATTTATTCTGTGTCTATATATATATATATATATATATATATATATATATATATATATATATATATATTATTGAGGTTGAGTATTGGCTGAGTTGGTATTGCATTCTAAAACTGCTACCGCGCATCATGGGAAGGAAGAAACAAGCCGAGCCGGCCAGAAGAAGGCCAGAAGACCAGCGCTCTGTTCCTTCTACTGGTCGGCTCGGCTTCCTTCTTTATTTCCATGTTACTATTATTATTATTATTATTATTATTATTATTATTATTATTATTATTATTATTATTATTATTATTATTATTATTATTATTATTACCAAGGTGAAGTTAGAATGCAGGCGAGAGCTTGCGCAGGCAAAGAACGGGTGCATAACACAGGCTTCCAACAAGCGAGAGCGAAGGTGACGGCGATGCCGTCTCCCCTCAAGCAACACGTGGTGCAGCCGCAGGCGTTCTCTTTAGCCCGCTCTGCTCGGTCGAGGCACGCACGTTAGGTGGCGTCGCAGCCAATTGGAGTTTCGGTGCCGTTTCGCTGCTACAGACGCCGCCTTTTTCGCTCACTGGGCTATTTGACGCTTTCGCATCAATGAAATTGACCAATAACATAAAGTAAATTACGTTGCATTTCCATTTTCTGGAGTTACATTGGTTATGTGTGGCCTGTATACATTAAAAACTGAGATTGCATAGGCAGTATTCAGCCCATAAACAATACAAGTTTCGTTTCGCTGAAGTACACACAACCGTTTGAATATCACTTTTCTGAATTCCCAAAGTCATATCCACTTGAATGATGCGAAGCGAAGCTTGAGCAATTTGAGTCTGTATTTTTTTCCACCTTATCATGTAAATAATTGTATGTACAGCTGCGTCGCTGGAGAATAATTATATCGGATATCTACGATGCGGCAGCACATAATTATCGTGGTATTGCAATAGTATCTCCGCACAATGTGGTCTCTCGGTGAGAACTTAGTCATACTCTCACCTCACTATGGCTCAAATGACATTCAATAAGGAACTTTTGGTCGGTGTACTTTCACATTTCGAATGTGTGTGGTGTGGGAGCCCCAGTAACGTCGGATTCATTTAAGAAACATGCGATTATTACAGACGGAGAATACGAGGTCGAGTTCAACATGGTCGTAATTTGAATATGCCTGACTAGTGGCACTGTTGAACACGCAACAAAAAGGCGGGCAACAAATCGCCGAAGATATTGTCTGATCCGTTAATACGATTAGCTTCAAGGTAACTTCGAGTACCACCACGAACCTCATCAAATCGCAGGCTAATTGAAATTGGTAATGATCTATGAGCGGACGTTTATTTCCTGGTACAAATGCGACGACAATGGCGAAGGGTAAGAGCATTTTGGAGCTGAAATTATCGTGTAGGTAGGGAGTTAGGACAGTGATCGAGTGTGTAAAATTTATCTTTAAAGCAATAAAGATCATGCACAATATAAGCGAGGTCGCCCAACTAACTTGTCAGATGCAGTGAGCATAAGTCTTTTGAAAAATGATTGATAATCCAAGGAAACAACTTATGACCATCCGATCGATGCCTGGACACCGTACATCGCCTCAGAGGGCCTTGATTAAAGTGACAAATTCACAAGTTCGTTGATTACCTATTACCTTGGATGTGTGTTCTGTTCAAATTTCCAAATGTCCAGTGTTACAACGTCGAAATTTGCTTTGCTTAAGCGGAAAGGGACGCAAGTGCTGAGCTTTAGCAAAGTCGTGTCCTTATTTATGCCGCCGCTTTTATTTTAGCTTTTACATCACGGGTGACCAGCAAGTGACAAAACGTAAACAAACCAGAGAATTGCTCAGGACAAACTGGTGGGCTAGTCGGTTATACAGGTCTACTTGAACACAGCGTACAATAAATCGGCACCACAAAATAGAGCTTTGTGCTGTCATTACCCTGTCAGTCCCTGTCGGTTTAATGTGCGCTGTGTTCAAATAAACCAGAGACGGTATAACGTTAAACTACTCCAATCTGTTTTTATTCCAAATCTGTAATTAGCCCTCCGTGATAGGTAGGAATGGGTCCAGCCTAGCGCATATGGTCGGGCGCCACGCCCAAGTAGGCAGACATCGCGCCATTTTCACCTATTATGGAAGGCTCATGGTCAATTTGGAATAAAGAGAGATCGGAATAATTTTACGTTATACCGGCCCAGTTATGCACAACGGTAGAATTCACCGGAAAGTTTCAGCTTTCGCGTTCAATAAAAAAGAAAACCGGGAGCGTTATCAAATAAAACAGGCTCTATAGCTTTAGTGAATTGCCAGTGGTAACCTACGGCCTTTTTGCAAGAATGCATGGCGCTGATGGGGCCATCTTTCATGCGCTTGTGTGGCGGGCAGCAATAAATTCCGATCAGCTCAGTTTTTTTATCTCAAGCCATGGTTGTCATCAATCAGCATATTTTAGTTCACTGACCGGTAGTGGTCTCTTAAAGATATATTCAATTACTCCTCTTTTCCGTTAGCATAACCCGTGATGACGCACACACCAACTTCCCACTTACTATCTAGGCATGCTGCCTCGTTAGGTCACTACCGAAAGAGTTGTCGCCTTGTAACCTCAGACATGATATATATTGCCAATCACAAAGCTAGCGCTAGTACAAGCAACGAAGGAGAAAGCAGCAATCGACAAAAATGTTAGGCGTCCTATCGTGACGATTTTAGCAGAACTGAAACCAGTGCTGAAAGCCTCTACATTAGCAAACGCTACCGTTCCTACAGCATTGATCTCCTTGTTCACTGTGCCTTGCATTATAGCAGCAAGTTTTCCTTCTAAAATAGGTGTCTGTTTTTTTAGCTTCGTGATTTTGCAGACTGCATTTCCAACTGATATCCATATTTTAGCGATTGTTTGCCATAGACCGCAGATTTGCTTTCACCTTGCTAAATTTCCAGACGTGCAACGAATCGAGAAGCGGGTAGTTCGGTTAACCACTATCAACAATAATGAACACACACACGTTCAACAAAACTATGTGGGCCCCGTGGCCCGGTGGTGGGTCCGGTGGCTGGGCCACATCACAGACCATTCATCCACTGATCTTCATAATGCAGGTTCACACGTCAGTCATTATCTGCGCACTGAACGTTCTGTTCTGCTCGGCGATTCGGGACAACTGCACCTGTTTTGCGTCATCTCGCAAGGCTTGCGTTCAGGGAGCCATTCATCAGCCAACAACCGCAACGCATTTGTTCACCGAAACATCCTCACCGTCTTTGGCGCTCATCGATACATGGAATGAACCGTCGCCATCTTTATCAACTGATTCGTCACCTATAAATAAGCCATTGCTGTCGAACGTGTCGATGTCATTATATCATTACGTTTGCTATCGGGCGAGATAGAAATTAACCCTGGTCCTGATACCGCAACCTTACTTTCTGAATGATATAAATTGACCGGCGACGGGATTCGATCCCACGAGGTCGCGGGATCGAATCCCGGCCACGGAGGCCGCATTTCGATGGGGGCGAAATGCGAAAACACCCGTGTACTTAGATTTAGGTGCACGTTAAAGAACCCCAGGTGGTCAAAATTTCCGGAGTCCTCCACTACGGCGTGCATCATAATCAGAAAGCGGTTTTGGCACGTAAAGCCCCATAATTCAATTCAATTCAAGCGACGCTAGTCAACCAGGTAAAATAACTACGGTATCGGGTACTAACAACGGACAAGACACTAATAGAACTAAGCCATCGGATGATTGTCATGGAAAACCTTTACCAGAACCTTGCGGCTTTGCTAAATTGTCTTCTGTAAGAACAGACACCGCTCAGGCAGCTTGCCCAGTACGGAATCTTGAAGCTCGCATGGACGACGCAGTAAAATCGTTCGAGGCGCAATAACCTGCTTTTTAAGACCTTTCTGACGCTGTACCGTCGGAAACGTTTTCAATCTGAGGATTTAATCCTGCGTCATTGGCGCGACCATCTATAACATGAGCATTGACCCGAAAGAAATAAAACGCGCTTATCGCCTCGGCCGCCATTCACGTCATCGCCCTGTCATCCTTAAATTCACCTTTCACAAAACCAAGGAATCAATTCTGTCGCAAGGACGGAAGTTTAAAGGCATGCAATACAGCGACGGGGAGGACGGTACGCACTGCACGTAGACACCTTTCTTTTGCCAAGGAGAAATCTGTACCTTTCAGCCCCAGGTATTAAACAATTTTCATTGATTCGAAGTGCTGCACCTATGATAAGAAATCACAATCCGTAAAGGAATCATAGCAACCACCCACTTGTAAAAAAGTTATCTGTCCTTCCCAGACAACAACCGAACTAAGCGCTGCTTTTTTGTCGTTTTTACTCACATACGCAGCTTTTTGCCAACGCGAGAATACGTATCTAACATTATATCATCAACTGCGAGCAATTTATCGATACTAAAAGAAACGTGGTTGACACGGCACATAACTGACAGCAAAATTACGGCTAACCTACCAAACTTCCACGCCTTTTGGAAATACCCCGGAAGCGCACGAAGGGTGGTTCTCATATCAGCTGACGAGACCTTATTGCCTTCCATGGTTAATGTCACCTCATATCTTGAAGTTCTTTGGCTTTTTTTTCGTGCCTCACCGCAAACGCTATTACTTGGTGTGTACTGCAGGCCTCCGCACAGTACTCAAGATTTTTCACGCAAAGCTATTAACACCCTAAGCGAAATAACGTCTTCTCCCCCTAATGCACACGTCTTCCTCTTCGGAGACTTCTGCTTTCCGAACATAAACTGGCTTAACGCAAATTCTTCTACTATTGGTCATACAGAGAGAAAGATTTCATCAATGTGTGCCTCAACTTTAACGTCACCCAATTAGTAACTCAACCAATACGCAATACCCAGGGAACTGCAAACATACTGGACCTAATACTAACCAATGAACCCAATAGTCTCCTTAGCCTCACTTATCTCAAGGACATTAGTGATCACAAGGTCATGCACTGCATTTTTAGCTTTACTCCGATTGCACGTCAAACGCACATAAAAACAATTTGTTTTTATGACGGAGGTAAATATGAAAAAATAAATCGCCAACTTAACGCCTTCTCTCCGGCGTTTCAAACAGATTTTTTTTCACAGATCAGCAAAAACTGATTCCATTTTTAAACAAAACCTAACGAAGCTACCGCAAGCACATATCCCCAAAATTACCTTTCGAGCTAACACACAAAAGCCGTGGTTCACTAAATCGCTGAAGCGACTTGAATTTTTTTCCAGGCTTGGATACAGGAATACCTGTAAAGAAATACCTGTATCTCACTGCTAAGCTGCGCAACACACCCTTGCGCATGGGAAAAGTATTAGGCCATTGAAGCGACCTACCTATCACAAAAACGTAGGGACAAGCTACTAACCAGCCTACCACATATGCTTACAAACAACGCAAGACAATTTTGGAGAATCATAAACCCATAGATGCGCGTTCTTTCGTAATTACTACAGAGTTTGGAGAAGTTGTAACCGACGTCGAATGTGTCACTATTTCTAACTCTACGTTTTTTCCACATTTACTAATGAATCGGACATCACTATGCATTGTCCACCCTGCCCTTTATCATCTATAGTGCCTAATGTTACATTTTCAGTTAACGTTGTTTCATTTCTAATAGACAACTTAAAACTGACAATTTATGCTGGTTATGATGGGATAAATTAAAAACTACTAATGAAGACAAAACTAACTTGTTCTGCATATCTTCCATTAGTGTTTTCTCAGTCACTCGCCACAGGTGCTATTTCGTTTGAATGGAAAACAGGAAAGGTTGTGCCAGTCTTCAAATCAGGCGACAAAATCATCCCATTAAACTTCTGCCCAATTTTATTAACAAGCGTGCCCTGCAAAATCATGGAACATGTTATCTGCTCTAAACTTCATAGATTCAAATAATTTTCTTCATACTTCACAGCATGGCTTTCACAAGGGTTTGTCCTGCAAAACACAACTCGTCATTTTCGCGCATGACATACATTCCAATCTTGATCGTAACCTTCAAACTCAAGCCAGTTTTCTGAACTACACGAAAGCCTTCGATAAAGTACCATATTGATACGGAACAGCCGCCTCAGTGTGGCTGCAATGACGAGGAAGAAAACGACGTGTGCGCCCCGCTTGATATAGCGTCGCCATTTTGGCCTCCGTTAGCTCCCCTGTAAATAAATTGTAATTATGATTGGGCATCAGCTACACGTAACGTTAATTTGGTGCAGGCGGACTTTCCCCGTACCCGTCATGGAGCTTCGCAGTGGTCGCAACGGCGTCAATGTAACTTCGGTTCCAGCTGGCGGCACTTCTTCTACGCAAGCGTCTGCGCCTGCTGCCCCCACCTAGGTTACGTAGGTCGAGGCAAATTAATGTTACGTGTAGCTGATGCCCAATCCTATTTACAATTTATTTACAAGGAAGCTAACGGAGGCCAAAATGGCGAAGCTAGATCAAGCGGGAACACGTCGTCTTCTTCCTCCTCAGTGCAGCCACACTGTGGCGGCTGTTCCGTATCATCACCCCCGGGAGTAGAAGCACCGTCTCTGTGCTTAATCTACACATCCGCTGTGAAAGGTGCGTGGTATGGCTTTAGTCTCGCCAGGTGAACGATGTCACTTGCAGCTGACGATGAAGCTGAGAGGTCGGCAGACATGATTTCATACGTGACATAGATCACTTGTCGCACCACAATATCAACGTCTAATTTTACAGCTTTCTCAATTAAAATGCCACCCAAATGTACTAAATGAACCAAAGAATTCCTAACCACACGCTTCCAATCTGTACTTATAGGTGATCAAACATCTAACTCCCTTCCTATAACATCAGGTGTACCGCAAGGTTCTGCTGTTCGTTCTCTTCTTTCCCTAATTTAAATCAACAACCTACCAATGCATGTTTGTTGTTCTATCCATATATTCGTCGATGACTGTGTATTCTACAGTTCTATCACTAATATTTCTCACCAATTCATCTTTTAAACTGATCTCAATCATGTACAGAAGCGCAATGAACATTGGCTAATGACGCTTATCCCTATTAAATGTACAGCCGTGTCGTTTACTGATCATTATCATCATCATCCTCAGCCTATTTTATGTCCGCTGCAGGACAAAGGTCTCACCCTCCGATTTCCAATTACCCATGTCCTGCGCCAGCCGATTCCAACTAGCGCCCGCGAATTTCCTAATTTCATCGCCTTACCTAGTCATCTGCCGTCCTCGAATGCGGTTCCCTTGTCTTCGTACCCATTCTGTATTCCTAATGGTCCAACGGTTATCTAACCCACGCATTACATGACCTGCCCAGCTCCTATTTTTCTCCTAATTTCAATTCGTATATCGGCTATAGCCATTTGCTCCCTGATCCAAACCGCTCTCGTTCGGTCTCTAATCGTTATACGTAGCCTTCTTCGTTCCATCGCTCTTTGCGCGGTCCTTAAGTTGTTGTCAAGCTTCTTTGTCAGTCTCCAAGTTTCTGTCCGTATGTTAGCATTGGTAGAATGCACTGATTGTACACCTTCCTTTTCAATGATAATGGTAAGCTTCCAGCCAGAGTCAGAAGCTGACAATTTCTGCAGTATGCGTTCCTAACCATTTTTATTCCTATGTGAATTTTTTTCTCATGACCATGGTTCCCTGTGAGCAATTGACCTAAGTAAACGGTCCCCTTCACGGACTCTAGAGGCTTTCTGGCGATCCTGATCTCTTGTTCCCATGCCCGGCTATTCATGATTACCTTTTTCTTCTGCATATTAATCTTCGGCCCCAACTCTTACACTCTCTCTGCTAAGGTCCTAAATATTTTGTTGTAACTCGCCTCCAGTGTTGCTGAACAGGACAATGTCATCTGAAAACCGAAGGTTGGTGAGATATTTGACGTTAAACCTCACTCCTAAGCCTTCCTAGTTTATTAGCTTGAATACTTCTACCAAGCACGCAATGAATAGCATTGGAGAGGTTATGTCTCCTTGTATAAGTTCATTCTATATAGGTATCCTTCTACTTTTCTTGCGGATAATTAAGGTAGCTGTGGAATCCCTGTAAATATTTTCCTAGATATTTACGTAAGCCTCCTGTACTCCTTGATTACGTAATGCCTCTATGACTGCTGGTATCTACCTTGAATACTTCTTCCAAGCAAGCAGTGAATAGGATGGGAGAGTTTGTGTATCCTTGCCTGAACCCTTTCTTTATAGGTATCTTCCTACTTTTCTTCTGTAGAATTAAGGTGGCTGTGGAATCTCTGTAGACATTTCCTAGATATTTACGTAAGCAGCCGGCACTCCTTGATTACGTAATGCTTTTATGAGTGCTGGTATCTCTACTGAATCAAATGTCTTTTTGTAATCTATGACAGCCATATAGCGAGGTGATTACCTTAACGATTACCTAATTAATTACATGTATGTGATCCAATGTAGAGTATCCCTTCCTAAAGCCAGCCTGTTCCCTTGGTTGACTAAAGTCCAGTGTTGCCCATATTTTATTGCAAATTATCTTGGTGAATATTTTATGTAATTCTAGGAGTAAGCTAATGGGCCTATAATTTTTCCATTCTTTAACGTCTCCCTTTTTGCGGATCAGTATAATCTTTGCATTCTTCCAGTTTTCTGCGACTCTTGAAGTCGATAGACACTTCGTATGGAGAGCCGCCAGTTTTTCAAGTATTATGTCTCCTCCACCTTTGATTAAATCGACGGTTATTCCATCTTTTCCTACACTTTTCCCCGTTTCATGTCCTTGAAGACCCGTCTGACATCATCGCTAGTTAGAGAAGGAGTCTTTGCAACCTGTTCATTACTGCTTCGAATGGAGGTATCGTGGGTCCTCTGGGTACTGTACAGGTCAGCATTGAAGTTTTCTGCTGCTTTTACTATACATTCTAGATTTCTGATGACATTACGCTGCTTATCTTTCAGTGCATACATCTTGGTTTGTCCTATGCCAAGTTTCCTTCTCCCTGATGTCATGCTGCGTCCATTTATTACGGCTTCATCAGTCTTTCTAACGTTATAATTTGGAATATCCCTTATTTTTATCTTGTTGATCGGTTTTGACAGTTACGCGAATTCTATCTCATCTCTTGAGTTGGACACTTTCATTCTTTGTTGTTTCTGTATTAGGTCCTTTGTCACTTAGGAGAGCTTGCCTACTGGTTGCCTAGATGCCTTACCTCCCACTTCAATTGCTGCCTCTGAAACCAGCCTAGTTATGGTTTCATTCATCACCTCTATGTCATCTTCATCTCTCTTTTCTAAAGCTGCATATTTGTTTGCAAGTACCAGCCTGAATTTGTCTGCTTTAACCCTTACTGCATCTAGGTTAGCCTGTTTCTTCCTGACCAATTTTACTATTTCTCTTTGCAAATTGAGGTGAATCATAGCCCTCACTAATCTATTATCACTGCACTTTACCCTATCTAACACTTCTACATCCTGCACTTTGCTGAGATCGGCAGAAATTATGAAAGCAATTTCATTTTTTGTTTCACCATTAGAGCTTTTCAGGTCCACTTTCTGTTGCTACACTTCCTGAAGAAGGTGTTCATTATTCGCAGCTTATTCCTTTCTGCGAATTCTACCAGCATCTTTCCTCTAGCGTTCCTGGAATCGACGCCATAGTTGGCAGTTGCTTGTTTACCAGCCTGTTTTTTTCCTACTTTTGCATTGAAGTCGCCCATTGCAACAGTATACTGGGTTCACACTTTTCTCATCACTAATTCAACATCATCATAAAACTGATATACTTCCTCATCATCGTCACTTGATGTTTAAGCGTAGCCTTGTATTACCTTTAACCTATACTTCTTATTAAGTTTGATTACGACTACTGCTACGCTCTCATTAATGATGTAGAATTCGTCAGTGTTGCCCGCTATGTCCTTATGGATTAGAAATCCTACCCCGTACTGCTTCTTATCTGGGACTCCCCTATAGCAGAGGATGTGGCCGTTAGTCAGCATTGTATAAGCGTCACCATTTCTTCTAACATCACTGAAGTCAATGATATCCCAAACGATACCTGATGCCTGAAAGAGTCCCGCTAAGTTAGCCTCACTCCAAAGAGTTCGTGTGTTAAAGGGTGACAGGGTCAGTTTCCATTGGTGGCCTGTCCGGATCCAGAGATTCTTAGCACCCTCTGCTGCTTTGCAGGTCTGACCGCCGCCTTGGTCGGGTGCTCCACAGCTGCAGGGGACTGAGGGGCATGAATTAATTGTGAAATCATGAGGGAAGTAGTGGCCGAATACAGCACCAGGGGGCAAATTCCTGTTCTGGTGAGGTAGTGTCTTTGTTGAAGCTTAGTGGGAATACCTAATTTGCTTGTACCTGGATTAGTGTAGCCCCACTCACTCTCGGCATCTTTTGCCGGTGTCAGGCGCCACTCCAGGCTAAGAGGTGTAGTACACTGGAGGAGGTGAAATTTGAGCTCATCATCCTCATATTAAATAAATATATATATTTTTTTCACTGGAGGATTCGAACTTCCGACTATGGCAATCGAACATCTGACCTAGCTCAGTCAGATAATCCTCTAGGCGGCGACGATACTTTTTCGGGGAGAAGACCAGCCCAGAGGGCCTTACGTGCCTAAAAGATCCCTTGATTTATCCGCCATCGGCGGAATTTGACATAGGTTGCACAACATAGTGTCAATTCTGAATGGTCCTAACAACGTGGTTCCGGAAACTCACGTACGCATGCGGCCATGAACGCGCCTAGGTACACGATATATTTTCAGCGAATTTGAACCACACTTAGAAAAGGAAGAAAAAGGTTTCAGTCCTCTTTCCTTTTCTTGTACAGTTGCGGATGTTATCGTGGAACTAGTCAACTCGTTTAAATATCTCGGTGTCACCTTCTCTAACGACTTGGCGTCCGCACGTTAATAGTGTCATCTTTTAAGCTGACCAAATACTTGGGTTCCTAAGACGTCATTTGCGGCGGCATGCACCACCACAGGTAAAACTGCTCGCATACCCATCGGTCGCAAGAAGCAGACTGTAGTACGCATCTGCCATTTGTCATCCACACCAAACATGCCCAATAAATGAACTTGAGTCACAATCGTGCCGCGGGATTCGTTCACTCTTCATATTCATGTAACATAAGTGTTACGTCACTGAAAAGCAGTGCGACCTCTCCCTCCTTTCCCATCGTCACCGCATTACTACTTTGTCACTGTTCTACAAGTTCTACTATACTCTCACTTAATCACCCGCCTGTTGCTTAGTGGCTGTGGTGTTGAGCTGCATGCTTAGCGCGAGGTCGAGGGATCGAATCCCGGCCACGCCGGCAGCATTTTGATGAGGGCGAAATGCGAAAAGGCCCGTATGTTTAGATTTAGGTGCACGTTAAGGAACCTCTGGTGGTCTAAATTAGGAGCCTCGCGCTACGGCATGCCTCATGATCAAATCATGATTTTGGCACGTAAAACCCCATAACTAATTTTTTTTCATCAGTTAATCGCGCATCTTACATATCAGCCCCGTGACGGATATCTAATCGCATTGGTCATTCTTTTAAAGTTGTAAGTCCACAATTTTCAGCGTCTTTTTTTACAGAGCAGCCAGTGACTGGAACGGCCACCCGGCGGAAATTGCCACAATCAGCTAATAAGACATTTTTTTAGACTTTATGCAACCAGCTGAGCGCTTGAACAACTGGTTTATTACTACATATACGTGCATGTCCTTTTTGCTACTTATGTTCCGTTCATATTATGACTTCACTATAGCTGTGTCGCTTGTGTATACGTTATTAACATACCTGTATAATTTATGTACTAAACCATTATCTAATGCCCCTTTTATTGGTAGCCTTTAAAGTAATCAAATGAAATTTAATTTATTGAAGTCATCACACCTTGTGCAGCGTTAGTCTCGCCTTAAAACAAATTCATCATCGCGAGAATTGAGGTCCCTCTGAATGTGGCACCGCCACACACTGAACACGCATGCTGATTGCCTGACTAAAAAGAGACCGACGCGTAGTCTGATAGGAAGGCTTTCGATATCCTCAGCCAGCGAAAGCTGTGCTCCTTCATACTGCACCAATAGTCCTAGTTGGGCAAGGCCAACGAAACGACTTGGTCTCACGTGCGCCGACTCTCTCGGACAACCGTTCACGTTGCTTTAAATAAACTTTCCGCCGACTGATGGGCGCCGAATGCACGTACCGAGACGAACTGTTCTTTCCGCCAAAGCACACGGGCGCACCTCGCCATCCGGTTTCGTAAGGGGTCGACGGTTGTCTCGAAGGCCACTCAGATGTTGGTGTACCGCTACAGAGTTGCAGCCCCACCGCGGTAGACCAGTGGCTACAGAGTTCCGCGACTCAGCACAAGGTTGCTGGTTTTGGTTCACTCGGTTTCTTAGTGTCTGAGAGGAGCCAGAAAGTAAAGGCTTCAGTGCCGGACGAGACTTCGATCCTCTTATGCAATATACAGACAGCAAAGTTGCATCGCAATCTACTCGCGGTCGCACTGACTGCACTCCGACTGGGGTGGTATGCGAAAACGCATCAGGCACCGTGCTTTGGGTGCACGTTAAAGAACGGCAGGATATATAAACAAAGGTTTTCGCTTGCAATTTATCTTTGACATTGTCTGGCCACCTTCGCTAATAATGTATCCGGCATTAACATTCGCTGGAATTTTCGCTTATGAACAATTTCAGCGTAAGATCTTTTTCTGAAACTTCTCCACTGTGACGCTTCAATGGGAATAAACCACGCACTTTAATTTACAACGAATAGCACGATCGTAAAGCAAGTAATGCTAAGCGATTCAAACGCGACAATCAGCCCACATCGCGGCCGGTTCTTTTCGCACCACCATTGAGCACAGGGTGATCACTGGGGTGGGCCACATGCTGTCACAGTGAGTCGCGATTAAAGGCCCTCGCTATTGTCGTATGCCACAATGCATCAGCTTGGTGTCCCCAGCGCCCACCGGTGGCGCAAGAAGCGCTGGCTGCCATGCGGGCCCATTATCTCGTTTGAGTCGGTGAGCACCGTACAGCATGCTGCGTGTTATTTAGCCTAAATTCAAGCAAAAACAAAGAAAATTAAGCACATTTACCAGTTTTCATTTTTCCCTTCGCGGTTCATTAAGTTTGGTTTCTAGGTCATGCAGCAATATGCACAGGACTAGACGACTGTTTCTATGCAGGTTACGTACAAATATTATGATGTGCGTTTGTGTTGGAGCACGAGGTCGGGAGAGGATGAACGGTTATCCCAGTCGCAATTTTCTCATATCCAAATTTTAAGTTCTCTGTACATTTCTTTTTGTCTAAGAACGCCTCTAATCTGAGATACAAAATTATTGAAATTTTCTGTCACTATTTCGCCTTTACTTAAATGTGAACAACAGTTATTACTTCTTTACTTTATAGTGTAGTGCAAAAAAAGAGTTCCTTCTGAGTAAAACACGCTTTCCGTCGGAGCCCTTCATTGCAGGTAACATGTACGTAGTTTTGTATGAAGCCCAAAATGCAGAAGCTCGAATACTCAAATGGAAATTCATGTAAGGAGAAGAAGTTTCAATGACGAAGACCAGTGATATCGCCTGTAATTAGATGGTCACACTTTCTTTATGCGTCCCGTCTGGCATCCCCATAAATTAAGTAGAGGCTAGTACAATTTAACAGCGTTCCACAAGCACTCGTCAGCGCGCACATTTGTGAAATACAAGATACCCTGCACCAGCAACCTTAACTTATGAGCCCCAGCAGCTAGTCAAATGACAACGGCGCTAGTTTCAAAGTCCCGGGCTGCAACAGATTCAACAAACTGTCGGGACGCACGGCGGTATTCAGACTCTTGTCACGTTGCGAAAGTAACCATGCGAATCACGGCTCCGAAAGAGTACCGCGTATACGGGACACAGATCAGCAGCCGCCTTCCTGAATGCGTCAGGATACACCTACAAAGCGCTACACAATGAAAAGTCGTGCTGGCTGCTCCGCACTTTCGAATCTCGCGAACGTGCGGGGATCCCGACTTAGCAAACATGTCAGCTCGTGCTTACAATGTGCTATGGGTTCTTTTTGCTTACGACTTCGCTTGCGCAGGCATTTTTGCATTGCATTTTATTTTTTTCGATACACGTGTGCTTTTCGTTAACTGTGTATACATATCACGGAAGTTTGCAGGTTTGCAGTGTTTACATTTAGGCTAGGATAAGTTCCACCACGAAATGATGGGATCGCAGAAGACTGTCGAGTTTGATTCTGCTCCGCTGGAAAGCAACCAAAGAAAGAAACAAAGAAAGAAACAAAGAAAGAAAGAAAGGAAGAAAGCGGAAAGGATTAATTATTTGTTACTAATGACTTTCGAAACGCCACACGAATACAGGGGAAGAATTTCTCTCTTACGTTTTTTAATCAAAATTTGTTTCGATAACTTCATGTAGCCAGTCTCATGGCGAGTTTCTGACAACGCTACTGGCTCACTTAAGCTGTTGAGGAGAGGAGAATGCCACAAGAAAAAAATTAAGTTTTTAACACTTCGAGATTGATGTTTCTGTCAGTTACGAGTATGAAAACAGGATTTGACATGGTGGGAATCATGATAACGCTGAAACAAAAATAGTATCATCATAAAATACAGTGTCATGCTCAATGCAAAAGCTAAGAACTTCGAATAGCGTTCCAAGGAGCAACAGGGCCTTGCAACGCTTTTTATTTTTACTTATTTACTTACTTGCTTACTTCCTTAATTCATTCTTACTTACTCTTGCGGGTTTTCACATCTTAACTCAACCGCGTGAAATAAATTGCCTGCTCCTATAACTCTATCTCTCTTAAGTGACAAGAGTGATTTGCATGCAGAAAGACCAAGACAAAGGCTAAACAAGTGGAATGGAGAAGTACAATGTAAAATATGACTATGCCAAATAAGTGATCACTACAACTAAACATCTAGTTGTTCTATTTGTTTGATTCTGCAAAGTGTCGAGTTTGTCGTATCGCTGCTGCTGTAATAAGATACTTCACGTGCTGTACATCAGAAACTACAAGTCAATGAGACGAGATCTAAGGGCTCGCCTCCTTTGCAGATCGTTTAAGAGTAAGCGGCAGGCGGAGTCTTGTGAAAAACTGCGAGCGTGCAGCCTGCGTTCGCTAATGCACCACTTGTTCACGGCTGTTTTACCGTTTAAATATGTGCGAAAGTGGGATCAAGAATTACACATACGGTCATGAATGTCGCAGTACCCACGCAGGCCTCAGAACCGAAGTTACAGAGTGCAAAGAGTTTCGAAGTTTGGTTTTCATGCTTTGTATAGTCTCGAACGGTTACTTATGGAAAAGTCATAGTTGGTCTAATCCACGAAGACGGATAAGAGATTGCAGCCCATTGCTGCGCTTCTGACTTCCCCATTCTGTCTCAAAAAAACTGCAAAATCCAACTACAGTTACGTTGGTATGTATTTCATATTGCATAATGGTAATCTCTATATCTGCAGTCTCAAAAGGCTAAACTTACATACATAGCATGACCACGATGACCTTCTTCACGCCTTTGAGGTTCAAAACGCAGCGACGCCGATGATCGCAGCGTTTGCAAATGCTTACGTATTGCTACCGACATGAAGACGTGCAGGCAAATAGATTTGCCGTTGTAATGGTGGGCAGTTCTGTTCTGCGCTTGTCACACCACTCTGCATTTACACTGGTAAGTTATCTGATCACAGAGCAGACGTTACGATAGACTCGTGGCAAGGAGCGCAGGAAGTTTCGGTGCATCTAACCACAGACGCAGCGAGAACTGGAGGTTCGTACCCTTATGTCTAGTAAGTAGCATTGGACTAGTGATGGTGCTCGCAAATGTAGAGAAGGTATACACGTCGCCTCTAATCTTCGATAAGCAAATATCATTTCTTTTTTTTATCTTTCTCATTGGCGTGCAAACATTGAAAGCACTGTCTGTGGTAATATAACCATCATAGCAAACTTTCACTTGCTTCATAAAGAAGTTCTCCCATATCACCGTATAAAAATACGCATGCACTATTCTACTCGTTAATATGACAAATGCACGCTTTGACGTTCATGTCCGAAATAACAATACACTGTGTTCACTCTGTATCCATGGCAATCGATTGGATTGAACAAGACTTCTTTTTTTTACTTTGCAAATTCAACAAGTTGCCATCTAACCAATGTTATTGTGCAGTTAGGGCTGTAATACTAGTGGCACCAACAGTGTGAATTATGGGCTCACAATAACAATTCGAATACCGTGGTGAGCGGAAAAGCAAACGTCATGGGACAAATAAACAACAAAATATGAGAATATGAGAATGAGGTAAAACGAGATTTAGCCATGTGCTTTATGTAAGTTTTTATCTGTTGACTTTATTGCCTGCTGTATTTTTTTTTGTCCGCCATGACTTGCGCTAAATATCGGTGTTTCATGGTAATGTCTCACTTAAAGTGATCATATTATATATAAATATCCGACTAATCAGCTAGAAATATTACAGTGAATATTACGCCAAGAAATAATACTTGGTGGACACTGCCTCCGCTATCTTCCTACTTGACGCTATAGATTCGCGTATTAGCAAGAAAATTAAACAGGAAAATATGTAGTCGAGCGACAAACATCCGTTTGCGAAACAAGGCCCTACTCGGACTGATAGGAAAGTGGCGGAAATCTATATCTCTTACGTTTTTAGCGCACGAAAACGGACGAGACGTACGACACGGACACGCAGCGCCGTGTCCGCGTCGAATTTCTGTCTCTCGTCCCTTTTCGTGCGCTCAAAACGTAAAAGTTATGGAATACCAACATACCCAAACTTAGGGTCTTTTATTTATCTCATTCTTCGCTTTTTCAGCAAGCTGCGTTAGTTGTGTAAATGTAAGGCCAGTCGTCTCGCGCCTGCACGCATCAGCTGTATTGCGAAAACGCTTTTCACAACAATCTTTTAATAAATGGCTTTGCGTTTTGACCTACAACGTCGCTTGTGGGAGTGTCCCTTTTATTAACTACGCCAATACACGTTCATTAAACAGAAGATAGAGCAAGGCTTCCGTTCCACGATTCCCTCCGCGAATGAGGGCACGGCGAGTTGGACCGGAGAGCGCGGTGTTTGGACGTGCACAAAGCAGTGCCTGCTGCTTCGTACACGTCCAAACAGTTCGTCAGTTCTTCATCACGCAATATTGCACTCTGAAGGGCAGTTTTCACAGCAAGTACATTTGTTTTCCAGTGTCCCGGAGTGCTGGAACCGACGAGTGACGAAGGTCTAGGAATTTTGTTTGAGCCAACTCACGTATTTCTTGCGGTCGCATTTCTCTCGGACCCTCTCGTAAGGACCCTGGTTTCCGAGCGAAATTTCAAGGCCGATTCCAGCTCGTCTGGTTTCGGCACGATTGCATTCACGGCCATATTTAGTTTGAACACACTACTCGTCACCTGTCGACGTCTTCGACTTCATGCCCCACGAACATTTTCGATGAAGAAACGTTCGAAACATCTGTACAACTAGTGGAACGATGCGAATAAGACAAGGACCACGCCACAACGTTGAAGGGCATGCAATGACGGAGGATGAAGTAGAATGCTTCACGCCATAGACACATTACAATGACGTAGACGATGAGTCCTTTCCGGAGGGGTGACGTTTTCTTTTTTGGCACATACCACACACCGCTCGCGCAGATCCACGGAGTGGCAGCTGCCTCGTCGTCTGCCTCCTCTAGAGATGCATCTCTCTTCAAGTGCTTGGATGACATCAACGATGCTGATAGACAACTTGCCGCTTGTTCACATATCCTTCTTCGGGCTGATTCTCCACGACAACGACCGACTGGTTGCGGCAGCCAGGTGAACGCCAACGCACGCTACAGTCCGCGCAGAACGGTGCTAGACGGCTGAGTCGGGCGCGCTGCAGCTGTTGGACGGGCCCTAGCGGCGCTCGGCCTCAGCAGAGTCCTTCCCGCAGTCCACGGACGAGACGCGTGCCGTGCTCGAAACGGCCGCTGCGACGGCGTGCGCGCACGACGGTGGTGGCTTCACAAGCGAGCGCCGCCGCGCGGGGCCCAGCATGGCGTCTGCGGTACGCCGACGAGAGCCGCATCCCAGAAGCTCCTGGAAGGCTGCCCGGAAATCACGGTTCAGAAAGGCGTATATGCAAGGGTTGAAGGCAGAGTTGGAGTAGCCGAGCCACGTGATGGCGCAGCTCCACTCGTAGCCGAGGTCGCAGGCCGGGCAGCAGGCCGTGATGAGGTACATGAGGAAGAATGGCAGCCAGCAGGCGCAGAACACGCCCAGCACGATCCCCAGCGACCGGACCGCCTTGGTGTCGTGGAGCAGCTGCTTGGAGCGGCGGCGCAGGCTCCGCCGCAGGCCCGGCGAAGGTCCAGCCAAAGAGCGCTCCAGGAGCCGGATCTGACGGGCTTGGCGTCCGGCCACCAGCAGGATGCGCAAGTACACGTACAGCATCACCGGTAGCGGCAGGTAGAAGGAGGTGAGCGACGACACGAGCGCGTAGACGGCGTTGACGCGCAGGCCGCAATCGGAGGCGTCGGGTGCGCTGCCGTCAGCGTGCCAGCCCAGCAGTACGGGCACGAACGAGATGGCCGCCGAGCAGAGCCAGATGGCGGCCACGGCGAGCGCCAACCGCCTCCGGGACACCCGGTAGCGCAGCGGCCGTGTGATGGCCCAGAACCGGTCCAGCGCCACAGCGAGAAGGTGCAGGATGGAGGCCGTGCAGCACATGACGTCGCACGAGATCCACAGGCGGCAGGCAAGCAGGCCCAGACGCCAGGCGCGCACCAGGTCGTAGGCGAGTCGAGGCGGCATCACGAGCAACGCGACGGCAATGTCGGCTGTGGCGAGACTCGCAAGCAGCACATTGGTCGGCGACCGCATGCGCCGGAACCGGCACACTACGGCTAGCACGAGCATGTTGCCGAGAAGTGCGGCCAGGAGCACGAGCGCGGCGACCGCGACGCCCAGCCAGCGCAGAGCGGCCGGCTCGGCCAGCCCGGCCCCCGGCATGCAAGACGCACTCTGAGAGGAGGACGGACCGACGGCGCGCCGCTGCCGCCGCCGAGCGGGGGCGCCGCGCGCGCTCGGAGCAGCTCGAGTCCGCCGCGGGACGGGCTCGGCGGATGCCGCGGGCTAACGCACTGCTGGGCCCGGCGACGCACTAATCTTGCCACGGTCGTGAGTGAGCAGTTTAAGACGTGCACTTGAGTGTCCTGTTCTTGCTGTGAGCGAAGGAGCGTCGAGCACGACCAAAGTTTGTTGCAGCAATGGTAACGTTGCGCGAGCGCAAACTCGACGAATAGAAAGCAGTATGTCGATTATAAAACTACAACGCGAGGCGAATTGGGACAGATCAAAGTGACTGACGCCAATAAGTTTCAGTATACAGAAATAGAGACTTAGTATAAGCTGCAGCTAGGCAAACAACTGAGTCGACATAATATGACGATTCGATTTCAATGCGAGTCCTTTTAGCGGTTCGTCCGTGGTCCGAGAGGCGCAGCGCCCACGCTATCGCGGGGATCGGCTCGTTGTGTTCGGTAGATGATAAAAAAGCTCTAGAATCGACCTTACGGAATCTATTTATTCATAACACCTCAAAGGTGCCAAGAATCGGGACAGGGGTGGACATTAAAAAAATTAACGGGTCAAGTTTGATGACGTAACTTGACAGATTGTCTGCTTCAAGAGCAGTCTTTAAAGAAGATTGTCGGCGATGATGTCGATATTCGAAATAAGTTAATTACATTCTCGGGCTTAGTGCACAAAAAAGCACTCTAATATGTAGTTGAGTGTTAAGTGGATACGCAGATGCGTCGAATAGTGGTTTGGTTACTTGGGGACAGTGAACGCAAGAATGTAAAAAAGAAACCAAGAGGAGTACGTTTGTGATGGAACGCGAGCGATCGAAAGCATAACCGGGATTTTACGGCTCAAATACAGCCGTAAAAGTGAGAAAAAATGAACCTGGCAGCTGGGTTCGAGAATACGAACGTATATTAGCCTTAGATTATGCCACACATTATATTATACATAATATCCTTTATATTATTAGCATCATATCCAAGCAGTATAACAGACGGGCTGACGGCCCCGTCAAAATGGTTCTCAAAACGGGTGATTTATGGCCAGCACGGGAGTACCTCGGTCAGGAGAGCTTTGGCAAATTAGCAAGAATACGGCCCTTCACCTGCCAACCGCCCAAATTGGCACGTCCACGCCGGAGATCCACCCTTCCCCTGTTTGTGCCCAGTGATGGGCGTCTTTCCGACAAAACTCTCTTCAGAGGGAAAGGGCAACAGACCTCCGGATCTCAGGAGACCGATGACCTGATGTCATCGGTCTCCTGACGCCAGATTGGGGGAGGTGACTAAACAATGACCACGCAGGGCATAAAAAGAGCAACGGACGCGGGAGTCATCGGCTGCTACAACTTCTTGAACTTTTTCTGTACTACTTTGAATTTCTTTGTAAATATCTAATATAACCTTGTTTGAAAATGTCCTGGATATCGGGCCCAGCCCCACGTTCCCTTACTCCTCCTCGAGCACAGTGCATTCCACGTCTTCGGACCCCCGAGTCACAACACTAGCAAATCTCGCTGTCTTTCTTCTCTTCTCTTCTTTCTCTCCTGAAGACTTGGCTGTAAAGGATTGTAATAAGCAGTCGTCTTCTTCGACGTTGTTGTTGTATGGAAGTGCACTCGATATAAAACAGTGACTACTACTTCTGGTACGTCTGGGGAGTGCAGATGTGGCGAACAGCACCGGTGAGTCGCTAAAGTTCAAGAAAAGACAACATGGTCGGCGTGACTATGCATCGGTTGCAAGCGTATTTTCCTCTTTCCATCGCTTACTTGTTTCCCTATATGGGAGCAAATGATACACATCACAAGTTGGCCGCCCTCGCACTGAGGCTACAACTTTTCTCAGGCTCATTATTTTTTCACACCGCGAAAGATTGGAACATGCTGTCCCACCAAATTGCCGCCCATAACCTGTGCCCATTTCATGGCGCAAAAAGAAACTGACCATTTTTGAGTAAAGAAGTACGGGATTTTTTTCACATTCATTATATCTGCTATTTATGTATGCAGTTTTGGGACTTATATGCCTATATTGTTCATCTGTGTTGTATTCAAAAATTGCCTCACATTTTCTTATTCCTAACAAATGCATATTGACTGTGTAAAGCCACCCTTTACGTATGCCCCTATGGGGCTTTTAGAGCAATAAAATGAAATTAGGAGTAGTGGCAGAGTCTCTGAGGCTTGATGCGTACCAAAATTTAACCGAAATATGCAGTCCCGTCTCGAGTTTCCAAAACGCGAAACTACGCTTCGACTGTCACAGCTTATTTAGTCTACAAAGTGGCATTGCCGTATTCTAGTCACGCTTGGTCTATTCTTTAGCTTTCGTTATAGTCAAGCTTCTTCGAGATTCGCTTGTCGCTCACTCTAAGAATGAGCAAGAAATTGCTCTAATGTATGTGTGTGTGTGTGGGAGGGGCATCACAAGTACACTCACATTCTCAAAGAACTGGGGGAGAAATAACTCATGAAAGTGAATGAAAATTTGCAGTACTAGGAAATAAAGGCAGGTTTGAAAAAAGCACGTCGAATGTTTACCGTCGATCAGCTATACCAACTTCAGCTGGCATTAAACGAAACCGATTGTGTGCTATGTATGCATAAAAGGTCTTCCCCTGTTCATTCCGCAGGACTAACTTTTGAATTAAGAAAAGATTTCCTAGTTTATAACTGCTGTTCGCAGTACAAAGAAAACAGGAAAAAGAAAGAAAAGCTGGAATAAGTAAGCTCACACTATTTCAGATGTTAGGTTTTATCCGAAAATGCCGTGTCACGGGACCGCTAGGTAAAGAAAAAAAAAAGTCACAGAGGCTCCATACGCACACTCCGCTGCGTGAGTCGATGATTGGGCTAAGCGGTTCCAAAGTCGTGCACCCGTTCGCATGACCTAGCAATCCCAGTCATACGATCGACGAAATCTTCGCATAAGCAGCAGTATATATTTGTGTTCCTTTAAAGGCAACTGTTGTCACATTGTGCGAGATGAAGCGTGCAAATTCGTGCAACAGGGGATGGTTCAGGTTGTCGCTAGCATGTTGCAATGCAAAGTTCTCCGGTGCGTGAAAAACAAGCCCTCGAACTTCAACAAGTTCAAGGTGGCTGATTCATTATTGTGCACGGCTCTCGCTCTTCGTTCTGGGACTATGTGTAGAGACACAGTGCCGTGCGCGTACGCTCCAAGTGGGTGATGGATTCGAGACACGCGCATCGAAGTCCCGAAGAGCAGGGCATCGTAAATCTCGGAGTCAATTAAATTGTCTAACATTCCTCCGCCTGCTGCACTTGATGGCAATCGTATAGCATAAGATAAGGCGGAGTGATCAAGAAGAAAGTGGCAGTAAATTGGGCGCAACAGATGGTGAAAAAATAATTTATGGTGATTTACAAAGACGGCAAGCAAGTAGTCAGGAGAGAAAATTTCTAAGAAAGCGCTAAGGGCAGTGCATCGTTATTTGAGGCCCGAGCTGCCTTCCTGGGTACAGGAAACATACGAGAGCAAATATTTGCAAATCGACGAGGCATGTGCCTGCCGCAGAAAAAACTCGGAGATGACTCGGCAGATTGTAAGTGAAGTCCAAGATCCTCATGTTCACCTTGACAGGACCACAGAGAGCGTCCACCTTCCCGAAGAGCTGGTGTTTAAAGCTGATGGAAGCGTTTCACTGGGCAGCGGTCGACGTGAGCACGACACGTTTTTGGTGAGAAAAAAGCAGGGAAGAAATGGAGCCGAAGTCCATAGAGGCGTAGGTAAATGTACAATATGAGGGTAGATGTTCTAGTGAAGAGAGAGAACATCAAGGAGGATATAGGAAAAATGCTAAGCTTCAATAGATGTATGTAAAACCTGATTAGCTCAAGTAGGCTAGGCGCCTATTTGCCGCCGCCGCGTCTCGAAGGAGATGAGAACAGAAACCATCGGCATCACCATGATCGTTGCACGTTTCATTGCTTGCATGTTTAATTGTGCTTTGCATGTTTAATTTCAATCACAATGGAAGGGATTTCATATCTTCCCGTGCTGAGCTTAATTTGACCTGTTAAAACATTTCGTGAACTACAAAAAAGTAAGGTTAAAATGTTTCCTTTTGATCCCTTTTTTTGTCTACTATGTCTTGTTATTATAGCATTGCAGTAGAGTGTCCGTAGCCCTTATGTGACAGCCGTGGGGACCTTGGTTTGAGCAAAACTAACCACGATAATTTTGACACATATATCTTTTCCTGGATCTTATACGCGGAATTTTATGGTCATTTGTTTGTCATCTCCCTTCTCACCGCAGGACAGCATATATACAACGAATCGGCTTATATAGTCATTTATATACTAACCTACAAATTTGCCGGTTACCGGCGCTGCTGTTCACGGAATTACGGAGTGAAACAACAAACGGTATGCTTAAACATACTCCTTTCCACAAATATACGCCTTTAAAGCTCATAATTTATATATTATCGCGAAGCTTTCTGTGCTGCCCTGCCCGGGGTTTGAGGCTCGGTCGGTTTCTCGCCGAGCAAAGTGGGCCAATCCCGGACACTGTACTCACCAGTCGCGATGGGCACGTGCGACGCATGGCGCTAGTGTCCACGTCTTAGCAGCCAGGTATACGTATTCGCTATGCTGCAAAACGCTGTGCACAAGACGCGCGTTACCGCGAAGCCAAATGACAAAACATCTGCGATGGGAAAATAATGGCAACAGTTCTGCAATAAATCATTTTATCGGTTAGTTTTTACCTGAGGCTTAACAGTTCCTTAGGTGTAGTTGGAGCTAAAATACCGTTGTAGAGACCATGTGACCCTTTGCGTAGCATTTAATGAGAAGTTTCAAGAGAGGATCCCTTAACGTTGACACTGATTACAAGTGCGTTGGTTTTGCAGTATTTTTTGTTTGTTTTCTTATGCCTCGTCACCGAAACGCTCTGTCGTAGTGTTATAGAGACGGATTGAGGGCTCGCAAGGACTTAGCACAGTAGAAAAGACAAGCTACCGCTGTGCACAGAAGGAGTACTCGTTGGGCACAACGGTAGCAGTCATTTAATGAGTAACAGAATACAAAAAGCTTCATTGATGCATACAAATCCAAAGAACTCATACTACAAGAGAGCGAACCTTGCCTATATCGGATACAATTCCTTCACTATGTACTCCAGCCTTTGAAAGCACTTCACTGCATCCGAGGCAGGCTTGCACATAATGAATTACATGTAATTGATTACTTGTAATTCATTACATTTCTTATTTTTGTACTTTAACGATTCCATGTGTTACTCGTTCACGCTCACTGTAATTCAATTACTTTTTTCGGTAACCATTTACATGTAATTGGTTATTGATGAAAGAAGCTGTGACAGGTGACGTAATTTTGGGAAGCAGAATTTAGCGGGAACTACAGTAGAACGCCCGAGACCATGCCACGCAGCAGCCTCAGTGCGCACACAGGCAATGCCTGGGGCGCTCAGTACTAGTTTCGTCCCCTTGACACTCCACCAGATGTTGGTCGATTAATTGAACAGCCGCTGGTGTGTCTCCACAGCGAAGGCTACCTAGGATGTTGATGTCAAGGTGTCACCTATGGTTCCTTTTCACAGATTTCCATTGGCCTGACGGGGAGCGTACCTTCTTCAAGTCTCAGCAACAATGACGCACTGCGCTTCACAGAGGAACCAGATGCCGAGTAAGGACAATCTTGTGCGCAGGACGTCCGTACGTCACAACACCGCCCTGCCTCCCAGCTAGCACAGTTTTCGGCGTTGTTGCTGATGTCTTCACGACAAAAAAGAGGGAAGATGACCAATGAATTTTTTTCAAAGCAGCTGTTAGCACAGAGAAGCAATGTATGAAAGGCTGCAGAGGACGCAGTGGAAATGCCAGGCGAGCTCGCTCTCTTTACAGTATCTTTCAATCTTAATAAATGTTCGGAGGAAAGTATAACGTAGAAGTAATCGATTACTATCAAGTCCTCAATTACTTTCGCGGAGCAGTAATTGGCAACTGTAATCAATTACATTTTTGAATAAAGCAATTGTTATGCTAATCGGTTGCTTCTTTTTCTGCAACGTGTGCAAGACTGATCCGAGTTGCGTACTTCCATAGTCTCCATTATAAGCGACGTATGTTCCTGCACAGGACCTCCGGTGCTGCCGACGTCCGGCTGTGTACGGCCTGGTCGGACGCTTCGGGGCCGCCATCCAGGCTGCGTTAACGGCTGGTACACGCCGCCACACCTTGTCGCCGCTGCACCAGAACCATTATCTAGCTCCTTTTATAACGGCCTTCCTTGTAACAAAAAAAAGTGATTACCCCTGCCTTCCAGTACGATGAACTGAGCGAATCCCACGTGAACTTCTTTGAACACTTCTTATCCACACGCGATTCTGCTACAGAGAAGCCCGAGCGCATATCCGGCGTGTGTTTCAGTCATTGGGTCCTCATAAAGTACGCTGGAAAAGCCTTCCTCGTGGTTTTCGCTGTACTACAATATGCACGTTCTAAAATATCGTGTGTATAAGATATTACACCGTAAATGATATTGTAAGAAACAACGGAGACAGGTCATTTTTTGCCATACAGAGAATTTCTTTGAATGGAAAATTCAAAGATTTTTTATTTTCAGATGACTTATTTTGTTTCTGTAATTGTGTTATTTTGTGTGAAAGATTCTTCGACAATACTTTGCGCGAAATACGTTTTGTTCCTTTCTTCAGTTCCTCAATTAACATTTGCATGCAGCTTCTCCACCAAAGTAAATGTAGGCAAAGAGATATCGTATGTGTGGGTCAGTCAGTCTTAACTTCTAAAAAAATAGAATTGCTCTCCAGGCGAGTCATGCGATTCAGAGCAGGGCTAAATATACTGGGGTAGAGTTCATGCTTGTACTTGTCGCGTAGTACCCCATGTCTTGTCGCCCAGTGCGTTGTGGCTTGTGATACGTAATATGTACCGTGTTTAGATGTACTTGTATGATCTGCAACAACCACATCTCCAAGCCCCCAACTCCTTCGTATTCCCTGAAAGTTGCAATCATGAGATTGGTAAAACTTACCCCCTAAAAGGGAAAACTATGCAAAATTCGGCAGCATGTTTCTTTCTTTCATTCTTTCTTCCTTTCATTCCTTGATTCATATACAGCCATTGATTCTTTGCTTGCTTACACGAGTATAAACCACTCCTGATGATGATATTTTTTGCATCACTGGGCAAGACGCCGCTTTTTCCGGGTATGAGCCATTGCAACGAGCAGCTTAAAGCATTCGCCTTAATTCTTTTTCTGTAAAATTATGGAAAGAGGCAACAACAGACAATGTTAAACTACAGAATAAGTGCGAAACCGAGAACAGCAAAAGTATGCCACTAAATTTACCATACTTCATAAATTTTCTTTCACAAGAAATATGCCGAGTAAAACTACACTCAATAAATATACAAAAAAAATGTTGAGTACTACCACAACTATTGTGCTAGTGTAAGAGCGTACAAGAAGTTAAGGCGCTTCTACTTAGGTAACGAGATAACCACGTTTTCATGGCTGCAATGCCTAGCATTTTGTTCGCCTCTCAACAAGCAACCCCGTTGATTCCATTTCGAAGGCCATTACTCAGTGCTGTGGAAAGTGCACTGCAAAGCAAAGCGAACGCCATGCCGGAAATATGTAGGAAGGGCGTTTCTTGTGGTTGTCGCTTAAAGCCTGTTTCACATAATGCGATTTTCTTCGCACCGGAAGTGCGATTTCCGTCGCATGCGACGAAAATCGCAGTCGCAGTGCCGACCCCCCGACCCCCCTTTTTCGGCTGCGACCAACCGGTTCGTCGCAGCGTTGCAACATCGCCGCGATCGCTGCGATTTTCTGTCGAAATTGCGCCGAGAGCTATGTCGTGGTTTGTTTTGGCAAATGGCGTCTCGCTCAGCAAGTGCAATGCGTGTGGACGTGGCACGTACATGAAGGGAGAATAAAGAAATTGCACCGCAGATTCCATTCTCCCATTTCTATGCGTTCGTTGACACGCTACGTGAGAAATGAAGTGCATTTTCACATTTGCTTCGTACACCTTTGCCAATTGTCAATACTGCGAAGTGCTCAATCCCCACACGATGACGGGGCCTTTTGGAGTCGTTACAATTTTATTTTCTTGAGTAGCATACAAATATTGCGCCTACGGAGCAGTTCAAATAATTGTAACCTCAGCCAGGGCAAATGACAAGACAGCAATGTACCCGAGGTTATAACGTTGTGTTGAACGCCTGGACGTTTAGTTGCATTCTTTTCTTATCGGTTTTCAAGCGTGAATTTCCTACTTCGTCTTGAAATGTTATGTTACCTAACTTAATAAATTTGGCATGCCATATGTGCAGCCTATCGTAACGAATTTTCTACGATAGTATTAACGCCGTGGCTTGCATCAACAGTGTCGTCAATTTGTTTTCGAACATTTCAGACAGGTTAAGTTGCATTTCTTCTCTGATGGAGAATTTTTTTTTCCTGTACGGAAACCAATAAACCTTGAATATTTTGCGTGATTTGTATCGTTACTGCACCTGTATTAACCCTTGCTTTGAACGGTAATTAACTTATAGTTAGTAAAAATTCTTGGCTTGCTATGGTGGCACAGTGGTAACGCACCCTCTTGCACCGTCATGTAGTACTCGTGCAACAATGTGAAAAGCAGGCAAAAAGCCTTGTTATTATCTAGATGAAACAGTAGAAGACGACACGTTAAAGAAAAGTATATAAAACTGCGCAGTGAAGTCATCCAGTCGCATCCCTTCCTCTGAATATTTCCATCTTTTAAGTATAAACGGTTCTTGCACGTCTACAGCTAATCATCATCATCATCATCATCATCATCCACATCATCATCATCAGCCTGGTTACGCCCACTGCACGGCAAAGGCCTCTCCCATACTTCTCCAACTACCCTGGTCATGTACTAATTGTGGCCATGTTGTCCGTGCAAACTTCTTAATCTCATCCGCCCACCTAACTTTCTGCCGCCCTCTGCTACGCTTCCCTTCCCTTGGAATCCATTCCGTAACTCTTAATGGCCATCGGTTATCTTCCCTCCTCATTACATGTCCTGCCCATGCCCATTTGTTTTTCTTGATTTCAACTAAGATATCATTAATTCGCGTTTGTTCCCTCACCCAATCTGCTCTTTGCTTATCCCTTAACGTTACACCTATCATTCTCCTTTCCATAGCTCGTTGCGTCGTCCTCAATTTAAGTAGGACCCTTTTCGTTAGCCTCCAGGTTTCTGCCCCGTACGTGAGTACTGGTAAGACACAGCTGTTATAAACTTTTCTCTTGAGGGATAACGGCAACCTGCTGTTCATGATCTGAAAATGCCTGCCAAACGCACCCCAGCCCATTCTTATTCTTCTGATTATTTCAGTCTCATGATCCGGATCCGCAGTTACTGCCTGTCCTAAGTAGATGTATTCCCTTATCACTTCCAGTGCCTCACTACCTATGGTAAACTGCTGTTCTCTTCCGAGACTGTTAAACATTAATTTAGTTTTCTGCAGATTAATTTTTAGACCCACCCTTCGGCTTTGCCTCTCCAGGTCAGTGAGCATGCATTGCAGTTGGTCCCCTGAGTTACTAAGCAAGGCATTATCTTCAGCGATTCGCAAGTTACTAAGGTATTCTACATTAACTCTTATCCCCAATTCTTCCCAATCCAGGTCGTTGAATACCTCCTGTAAACACGCTGTGAATAGCATTGGAGAGATCGTATCTCCCTGCCAGACGCCTTTCTTTATTGGGATTTTGTTGCTTTATTTATGGTGGACTACGGTGGCTGTGGAGCCGCTATAGATATCTTTCAGTATATTTACATACGGCTCGTCTACACCCTGATTCCGCAATGCCTCCATGACTGCTGAGATTTCGACTGAATCAAACGCTTTCTCCTAATCAGTGAAAGCTATATATAAAGGTTGGTTATATTCCGCACATTTTTCTATCACCTGATTGATAGTGTGAATATGGTCTGTTGTTGAGTAGCCTTTACGGAATCCGGCATGGTCCTTTGGTTGACAGAACTCTAAGGTGTTCTTGATTCTATTTGCAATTACCTTAGTAAAGACTTTGTAGGCAACGGACAGTAAGCTGATTGGTCTATAATTTTTCAAGTCTTTGGCGTCCCCTTTCTTAAGGATTAGGATTATGTTAGCGTTTTTCCAAGATTCCGGTACGCTCGAAGTCATGAGGCATTGCGTATACAGGGTGACCAGTTTCTCTAGAACAATCTGCCCACCATCCTTCAACAAATCTGCTGTTACCTGATCCTCCCCAGCTGCCGTCCCCCTTTGCATTGCTCCCAAGGCTTTCTTTACTTCTTCCGGCGTTACCTGTGGGATTTCCAATTCCCCTAGACTATTCTCTCTTCCACTATCGTCGTGGGTGCCACGGGTACTGTATAAATCTCTATAGAACTCCTCAGCCACTTCAACTATCTCATCCGTATTAGTAATGATATTGTCGGCTTTGTCTCTTAACGCATACATCTGATTCTTGCCAATTCCTAGTTTCTTCTTCACTGCTTTTAGGCTTCCTCCGTTCCTGAGAGCATGTTCAATTCTATCCATATTATACTTCCTTATGTCAGCTGTCCTACGCTTGTTGATTAACTTCAAAAGTTCTGCCAGTTCTATTTTAGCTGTAGGGTTAGAGGCTTTCATACATTGGCGTTTCTTGATCAGATCTTTCGTTTCCTGCAATAGCTTACTGGTATCCTGTCTAACGGAGTTACCACCGACTTCTACTGCACACTCCTTAATGATGCCCACAAGATTGTCGTTCATTGCTTCAACACTAAGGTCCGCTTCCTGAGTTAAAGCCGAATACCTGTTCTGTAGCTTAATCTGGAATTCCTCTATTTTCCCTCTTACCGCTAACTCATTGATCGGCTTCTTATGTACCAGTTTCTTCCGTTCCCCCCTCAAGTCTAGGCTAATTCGAGTTCTTACCATCCTATGGTCATTGCAGCGCACCTTGCTCAGCACGTCCACATCTTGTATGATGCCCGGGTTAGCGCAGAGTATGAAGTCTATTTCATTTCTAGTCTCGCAGTTTGGGCTCCTCCACGTCCACTTTCGGCTATCCCGCTAATCAAGTGTGCAGAAACATTCATGCTTGACATGATTCTAAGAACTGTTGCTAATAAGTTTGCGATCACATTCATTAGTGTGTAAACCCATATAACGATATCCTCTGTAATTATTACGTTTATAAGTAATGAAGTACCCTGCTAGTTGCAAGAACATTTTACTCCTGGATCTTGAATGAAATTTCAGCATTTCAACTATACACAATATGCTGTTTATTCAATAAAGGGCCACAAACAGCTTTCCTTGTAATGACACACACTCATTTATGGCAATTTTTACCTACATACAGGCGAGAAAGAACACAAATCTGTCGACAACGAAATTGTTCTTGAATTTATTCACCTGCCGCTGTGGCTATGGAATTCTACTGCTAACACAAGACAAGGGGTTGAATTGCCAGCCGTGGCAGTTGCAGTCATAGGTTAAAAAAAAGCTCTTGCGCTTAGTTTTAGGTTCATTTATTGAACCCTAGAACTTCCAAAGGCTATTGCCATAAGAGGGGCATGCACATACAAAATCTAACAAGCAATACTAACACTAATGGAAAGCGAATGGCACAGTTGTAAAACAAGCATCTTTCCTGATACTTCCAATGTGTAAACATTCATTGCATCTAGATGTATTGTTCAACAGCACTGCACAAGTAAGCATTAACAGACATAGTAAGTACTCTATTAGATAGCTGGTTGTACAGATGTTCAAATGTCAAAAGACATGAATGCTCATACTACATCATGCACACAGCAGAGAGAAAACCTTTTTGAAAAGTTATTCCTTCTGGCAGATATGAGTGAGCCATAGGCAGCAGAAACTTTATTAGCGTGCATTGTGTAATACCGGTTATGAAAGAAGGAAGAGAGTGAAGAGACTTTTAATACATTACCTCATGCTGCTTTAATAGGAGGAAACAGGAGCAAAAAAATGTGTGGTACACCACTCAAGTTGAACTGTAACTTTTTTGAAAGACAGAGAATTCCAGGTGAGAGTTGGAGGTATATTCCGCATATCCACACCAGCAATACAATACACCATCAATACTACAGCCTTTGGAGTACGTAGTACAGTCTATGGGAAAACTAGCTTATACAGAAATCAAGAACGATGCAACAAGCTCTCGACAACATTGCACAATTTCTTAGCCATTCTAGCCTCTCGCTTTCTGTTAAGTCAGCTTGCATCGATATAAGGACATAAGACTGAGAATCAATAGCTGCTCCAGACCACACATTGTGCTTCACATAGCTGGACAAATATATCCGCAAGTCTACATCCCCAAATCCTCAGCTAGTGTAAGACCAAGACGGCAGAGCCAGCACGTGGGCGAAGCCATTATGCGATGCCTGGACACAAATTCTACACATGGTGAAAAGAATAATCTCAAAATAATGGGGGGTTGACGAGTGGATACTGTGGAAGATCGCAGATGCCGTACGTGTGTCCAAGGTATCGTACGGTATGAATTAACAGCAGCGCAAAAAAAAAATACAACTCACTGAACACAGGTATAAGGGTACTGTCAGGTTTTTCCAGCTTTACCGAGCATGAAGACCTCTACGAGAAAGAGCAAACAAACAAGTACCTAGACAGAGTAGAGCTGCAGTCTGCGGCACAAATTCTTTGCATCAGGAGCTCGGAACTTGGTCGCAACATACTATGCCAGCTGGCATATGAGTTGCAACGACGACTACCCCCTCCCTTCAGAAACATAACCCCGGGAGCACCTGAAGTCAACACGCAACAGGCCCATACCGTGCAATATGGAGGTAAACAATTAGGCCAGGAGACTATATGCAACTGCCAAACACACAGAGGAAGTTGTTAATCATGAAGACACAAACAGACATCAGGCACATATAGTATGCTGATGTGGCAATAACAGTGCAGCAATAGTATGACACTACGTAAAATTAAATATCATACTAGTGGGGACCATTCCGGGGCATTCTACACCCAAAGAAGTGGAGACTTCTCAGGGTGTTGGAAACTGGCAGCGCACTTGCAGTGCAAATTTTCAGACTACAACATCCTGCAAGTCTGCTTGGATTCACCAGAAAATGTCAGGCCTGCACATCACACAAGATTGTCAGGGAAATTGGGAGACTGACACACGACTTGCAAGTACATGGACAAGAAATTAAATTACAGGATACACAGCCTTGCACATATTACAGGATACAAGTGGGCTCACGTGCCCTACATAACTAAATACTGGATGAGTTGCTGTGTATTCATTATTAACTACAGCACAACAGACAGACAACGGACAAGAACGAAGCGCTCTGTGTGTTCCCTTCGTTGTTGTCCATTGTCTTTCTGTTGCGCTGTAGGTAATGGATTCATGAGGCTGCACATGAGAATATCGATGCCCCCTGTAGAAGGCCCCGATTTCACATCCCAATCTACGCAGACACACGCGCATAAACGCTGCAAGGGCACATAGCATAAAGCAGTATCAACAGGATGACACCAGAGAGGGATGAAGGCAGACTTGCAACTAAGGTTTATTGTGAAAATGAAGCGATTTATACAGTTTACCAGAAATTAAATACAGCAAGAAGGCCATTTAAACATTAGTGCTTGATGGAAGCAAACATAAATAAAAACGTTACAGATAGAAAATACAGATAAAAAATCCAAGTGAAGGAAAAAAAACAATCGATACAATCGCCATCCATGCATGCCAGCCCCTTTCAAGAAATACGGTTCTTTTTCTAATAGACAGGCGGGCAGCTTGCTTATTCAAAGCGAGTTTCTTGGGAGGAAGTCGTATACGCAGTTGGTGATCACAATGTTTTCTTCCCCTGGACTTGTATATTTATTTCTATTTTCTCTCTTTCCTGCCTTCGATTGTTTGGTTCAATGAACCACTTGTTTTTATGATGCTTTCTTGCTGTTTTACTTCCTGGGAACCTTTATAAATCACTGCATTTTCAAAATAAACCTTTTCATTAGTTATAAGTTAGCCTACCCTGTTCTTACTGCTTTCAATTATGCGGTCTGGCAACATTGTCCAAATAAATATTTTTACAACGTACACAGAAGCATCATAAGGACCATTAAACTGACATGTTGCAGTCCAAAAAAAAAAAATAAAGAATAGTCTGGTTGCAAACGGCACCAGTGAACACATAGAACGAACAAGAAAGTGGAGCTTATCTAAACAGCCGAAAATTTATTGAAAATGCCGAGTAAATGCTGGCCGACAAGCAATAAACCGAACATACACAAAAAAGAGAAGCAAAAGCTTACGTATGTTTCCGGAGAGGAAAATCCATCTCTAACGGAGGACATGCTGACGCAAGAGTCTCCCCGCGCTTTTAATCTACAGCTTCCATAATTTCCAGCTTCCTGATCTGCTAGCTTCTTTCTCTTCAACAGAGCGAGACAGAGGACAAGAAAGTGGACGACAGGCCTCTCTTTCAGAATGCTATGATGTCATGTACAGGTTTGTACACAAGTAACGGTAGCTGCTCAAAAATTTGATGTGTCGGCTTCTGCGCCATCAGAAATATTGAGAGAGGACTTGTACATATATTCACAGCACATGCGCCATGATGGACGAACCAGGCTAGCGCTAAGGCTGACTTTCACAACAGAATTTCCATTCCAGGTAGAGTTATCACACACAGATCATTTGCGGATTCCTTCAGAGGCAAACGTGGGATTTCGCGTTGGTGCTTCTTCTTGCGTTTGGTGCCAGAATGTGGCTACGAGCAGGCACCGCATATGCGCAACCACGAGCGATTCTCGCAATCGCATTGTTTCTCCAGAAGCTGATGCCGAGCACGGGTAGCGCGAGCATGCCGTTGGGCAGGCACGACGGCTTCGCTGCAGTCGAATCGCGAATGCTGCGCGATACTCGGGCAGCTACATGAACGTGCTGAGAAGTCACCTTGTAGATTGTTGCAGCGCAGCTGGAACGACACGGAAGGCTTGAGAAAACGCACAGGGCTGAATAACCACCTGCGAACAGCTGTTTACGTAATCCGTGTTTCTTGGCACCGAACTTCAGAAACCGCCGTTGCGCCCTCCAAAACAAATTTAAGCTTGGAAAAGTATTTAAATTACAAAGGATGCACATTGCTTGCTCCTAATAAAAACACGTAATAATATTATAATGTACATGTTTTCTTCATTACATTAAAATAATTATGCGGCGCCTACTACAAAACTGGCAGCAAGCAACCCCTGGGTGTCACACCAGTCGCATTGTTGAAATCACAGTCATGTGAAATGGGCCCTCTAAATAATTGCACTGCGACGCATGCGACTGGACCAACTTTTGTCGCTCCAATCTCAGCACGTGAAATGGGCTTAACAGATGAAATAGTCCTTACTGTGTTTATCAAGCTGCCATAATGTCTTGTGTGGAAAACATAGGAAGAACAAGCATACAAAGAGCGATGAACACGCGCATTCAAAGGCAAGTACTTCAAAATGGCCCGTTCAATAGAGCCTGAGGATATAGACATTCTGACGTGCGAGTTCTATTTCTCGCACAACAGACCCTCTTAAGTATTTTTATTGTTTATTTTTGCCAACGGACTCTTTTAAGTATTAAATAATATTTTTCCATGTTCAATACTCGGTGCCATTCCTACTGCCAGTGAGTAGTGAGTGTGTCGCTTTCGGCCCTCCACGCGCGGAAATGCGCATAGCCGTAGCCCGAGTGTCGACAATGACGTTGCTCTTTGGCAACGCATAATGGCGTATTTTAAAGGCCCATAGCCTTACAAGGAGCGTACGCACGACGTATGCGTAGGCCTCATAACAGTATTAACTTAATGCCAATGCCTAAGCATTGTTTGCGATCAGAGTGTGCTTAGGCCCACGTCGATAAATATGCAAACAGTGGTCATAAGAGCTCTACCTCATAATTAGAAATGCCGCAACAATTGCCCATACAAATGAAATAAATTATATCGTGAAACAAAAATCGTCATGCGCATTAACGAACAAAGTTGGACCTATATTCCGTAGAGAGAGAAAGAGAGAGAGCGCGGAAAGGCAAGGAGGTTACCGCGATGCGAGTTTCCAGTTCGGAAATCCGCACTGTCATATTTTAGAGATTACGACCCCGAAAATACGCCTGAAATGCCCTACTCGCGGGTACCGCTGTACAATGTGCACTTGCTATAATCGCGTGTGTATAAAAAAATAGAATCAGAAATTAGAAAGAATTAAAAAGTACAGATATTTCTTTACTGTAGAAAATTTCATTAAATGGCCACGATACAGCTCCCTTAACTTTAAGATTGATGAATTTTTATTAAATCTCTCAGCCTATTTCCTCAATATTACTTACCTTTTCATTCCACCTATGCAGTCACAGAAATAAAACGAAAAAAAATTCGGCACCGAGGCCCAATTCACGAGGCTTTTCGTTCGTAAGTGCTCTCTGCCATAGACCCGTGGCCTCCGCTTTCATATATTTCGAGTCTCAGGAATGGCTAGCGTTTGCATTTGCGACGTAAGAGGCTGTACTGAATGCGGACCCAGCACCCAGCCAAGGAAGTCTGATCACCACCTTCCGTCACGAAAACGGGTGAATAAGCCAAAGAAAGCCATTCGCATTAATAATACGTTGAGTTTCCGAAAGGCACGAACTCAAGATGTAAAACACTTTACGAAACCTGAACCTATCACTAGCATACACATATCATGAACCGGTATCGCGGAATATTCCTGAAAATGCTGTTTTGGTTAGCTGTTACGATTAGTCTAAAGAAAGGTGAAATATCCATGGTGACGCGTTTAGCATTTTTTATACGCTTTGATTTATTATCAAGGCCTGCAACAGCGCAGTACATTATAGGTGGCAGCGCACATACGCCGAAATTTAAAAAAAAGAAGTTTCTTGAAGCGAGCTCTCGTATATATGCGGCTCCAGATCCTGTATTTGCAAAAAACCTCTTACGCTAGAATTGTTCGTGAGAGAAGGTTTCCACCAATCCTTATGCTGTACATATTGTTATCGAAGGCTGCTGGCGAATGGCAAAGGGAACTTACGAATATTTGCTTTGTGAATTCGACCCAAGGTTGTGAGAGCATGCAAAATTTTCTATACACCATATGAGTTAAAGAGCTACTCTGCGACGAGTTGTAAACACCTAAACGCATGAGTCGCGTTCTGTGACCTCACAGCTAGCAACACAACGCGATCCATGCCCTAAACGGACTAAATATCTCGTAGACAATGCCACTCGTCGTCATGCAGCCCGTTTCATCCGACGCCGAGTATACATTTCGTAATTTCATGAGCTGCTGCTTGCGGGTGCCTTTTAGATTTTCATTCGACTTACAGCTTCCGTTCAGTTCGCTGAACTGATTTGATTGTTTTCGTTGCGTTCAGCCAATTTGCCTACAACTAGAGTGGCGTGATGACTCCACTTTTTATCCCGGCACAGCAGCTCGCGGAGGTCTCGCGTTTGTGCCACATCTCTCCATCTATCAGCCGCATCCCCTGCCCGGTTCTCCGAGCACTTCCCCGCAGTTCGAGACATCGATCGGTGGCTGCCGGCCTTCTTCGCGCTTGGTTTGCTCCTGTACCATGCGTGCAAGGCACACGCTCCGTCTCTCTTCCGGCTTTTCTGAGCCCGTGTCCGCGGTCAGAGCTATACCCGCGATCAAACCTGGCGCTCTCGTGTAGCCCGCTGGGCTGCTCTCGCCTGCCAACGCCCGCCATCTTCCGTCTGTGGTCATCTACATCTCAATGTAGAGCAAGACTTTTCCGAGTAGCTTAGTCGTAATAGGAGAAGCGCTGCATAAATTACTTGGCATTGTTGGCTGTGTTGATAGCTGTATTCTTGTTAGTAGTAGTTCTGTACTATTTAAAGTGTTCGATGTTGTAGTTAATTTTGCTGTTATTTTCGTTAAGTCTGTTATGAAAGTACGGAAAATTTAACATTGCCATTTGTTGCGCGTGTTGGTAAACTGACTTGGAGAGCATATTTAGCGCCAGCGAACAAGGACAGAAGGGAGCGCATTGTGGTGTCGTCTCCCTTCTGTCCTTGTTTGCTGACGCTAAATATGCTTTCCAAAGTAATTTGAAACAGCATCAATCCTTGAAGCGGCGAGCCGCGAATAAACGTCCTTGGGGTTGAGCTCGTTGACTTTCTCTAGCATTTATTAGCGTCGACAATCGACTAGGACATGCCTTAGGAAATATAGTACAGGCCTATATATGTACGTCGCCTAATTTACTGCGGCAAGAAAACCTTCATACAGTGCGCGTGAAGTTAGAACTATGCCAACGTACAGGAATTGGCAGAACATCGGATGTCTCGGTGCAGGAGAAAACAACCGAAAAAACCAAGGGAAGGCCTAAAGGCTTTTTCAGTGTCCACATAATGCCTTCACGTTTAAGCTCGCTGTAACAGTGTGTCACATACATTAGCGGTGCATGCTGAGCACGCCACATTGTCCTTGCATTTCGTGCGCTGCCTGCAACCGAATCCTTCATTACCATTCGCCCAAACAACTATGCTAGAAATTGTTTCGAAGCTTTGCAAATTTAAAGATTTTCGAAAGCTTTCAGAACAGCTGCCGCAGAAGTGTGCATACAGATCTGCTCGTTTCACTACACGTTCCCACGGCTTCTTGCCGAGAGGTTTTGATCAGCAGACATAGGGTGTCCGGATAATGTGAAGATTAAGTTTCAGGTATCCTTTTAGTGTTTGTCAAATTAGTTCTTCACTCTGTATTCGATCAGGACTCTGACTGGCCGCACAGAGTGATCCACGTCGCTGTTTGTCATCATCTCAATTTCTAATATTCAAGGTAATTGTGCTCCGCGACGAAGGTAGCCTTCTGTACCACCGCAATGGCACGTCTCGGCCCTTTGCACGGTCTGATC